>NC_061086.1:26573484-26876515 GCF_018902025.1 Drosophila willistoni | reverse complement strand
AGAGGAAACATTCAATTTTAAAATAAAAACCAAATGTCTCTCAAAATGACCACAACAATTTGAAAAACATTACCCATACGCTGCCATGTGAAAGGTGCACAGGTTGTAATAGAAGGTGTGGCGATGGGGTGGAGGGGGATAAAAAGACATGAACCAACTCAACCATAGATAGAGACAGAGAGAGAGAGAGACAGAAATAGAAACAGTGCAGTGTATTTTCAACACCTGCTGGTCAAACAAATCGTGTTCATTTCGGTACAAACACTAATTTCGACAAGGTGCAAACAAGCTGACGAGAAAGGGTAAAAGCGGCAATAGTGGGTGGAGAGGGTCGGAGAGGGGGCAGGAGCAGCTTGGGGACCTGCCACGAATAGGAACATGGACGAAACACAAACACAATACACATTGAAACACACACACATACAAGCATGTCACGTGCAGTGAGTGTTGCCAGTTTGCCAGCCTGTGTCCTGGATCCTGTTTCCAGTTGCTGCTGCTGCTGCTGCTGTTGCTTCATTCCTGGAGCCTGGCGTCGACAGATAAAATGCTTTTTTGTGAAAAATGTAAAATTGCATTTGTAACCGCATTTCATTAGAGCAAGAAAGTCAACCATCAGGTAGCTGCAGACAACGCACGTTCCGAAAACGTGAATGGGACAGAAGGCGGCCAAAAAGTATCTCCCAGCGTCAACTCTTCCCGCATTTGCCGACAGCGAAACCAGCTTCACGGTCAGTGGTGAAAACAACGAGACATGAAGATAGCGCAAAACTATTCTATCTGAAAATGGCGGGGAATGCTTTGGCTGTTGATGCCACCATGTTGCAGTTAGCCATTTTTGTTGCTCTTGGCCTGTGGGACATAAACATGGCTTGTGTCTGTGTCTGTGCCGTTGACTCTGTTTGGGTGCTTTTGTCTTTTGCTGCCTTTTAGGCCTTTAAATGCCCCACCAAAAGGCAATGGAATGTTGTTCGTCTAGTTGAAAAAAGGCAATCAAGTCATAAATCATATAAAAAATAGATTTGGATTTAAAAATGTTTATTAAACGCTTTTGAAGATATTGGGTTAGACAATTTATAAATTTTAATAGGACTTCTTTCAGTTACAATTTTTAGCACAGTTTGAGGATCTTTTGCTTAAATTGTTAGCCGTTCTCTTGAACTCCGTTATAGTTTCAAAAAGTCGTAATTCCATGGCGAACAAATCCATTTTCATCATACATTATCATAAACATAGCCTGGAGATTTCTTTTAGTGACTAATAGCCGCATAGATGATTTCATAGAACTTATCGCAAATGGAATTGATCAAGTTCCATCCTGGTTCTAGGCATTTAACTATATCTGTTGTGGTTACAGATTGATACATTTTATATGCCAATAGAGCTATGAGACCTGGTACCACTACAGCCATAACAATGCGAGCTAGGAGGTTAATCAGATATGAGATTAATATGCAGCTTAATATAACAATTATTAATCGTCCAATATCCACAGGATTAACATTATTCGTATTGACAAAGTCCTCCAAAACAATGGGCTTGCGCACGTTTTCACCTTCCATTTTCAATAAAAATTTGGATAAATTGGAAAAAAAACTAAAACAATTTTACTTGATTTCTGATCTAAATTTAAAGTATTGTAAAATACAGAATACGAAACTGAATTATAATGCCAAGCAAGACCTGATAGTTCCTAAATCTGATAAAACAGGAAATGGTTTACTTTTATGCCATTTACAGCCAATTGCCAGCGTATCCTGCTATGACAACTTGACAAATGAATGATCGGGCCGCAGTTGGGGACCACAGGATGGGCAACCTCAGACAGCAGACATCGGACATCAGACATCAGACATCAGACATCGGTTGCCCATGATGGCCCTGACGCGTCGACAAACCGCAAAAAGGGGGAGCAAAAAATCAGCAGTTGCCAGCAATTGAGCAAATAACAAAAGGCTCAAACATGAAAAGTACCGATTACCGATCGGGTGATGGGCTGCCTCCTGGTCGTTACGAGTGGGGGAAAGAGTTTGTAGGCTGTTAGGGCTATTTCCGGGTGGTGTCTGTGCATAAATTCCATTTCATATGATATCAATTAGTGATAGTGCGGTGCGACTGAAATGTCATTTGCAAAAATGCGCATATTTTAAACGTGACATACGCCGGAGCCAAAAGCACCGCCAAAACCAAAACCAAAACCCAAACCGAAAACGGGCACAACGCCCATCACCAGAACCTTCCATCAGAGCACAGCCATGATATCTCTCACCAACAGAAAGATGGCCGATTGTTCCCCGTTTTCCTTCCGCATGTATCTCTTTGTGCTCTACAATTGAACAGTTGTTTGACATTTTAGCAATACTTTCTCCATAAGCCATTCAAGAGGCAAATCAAACTAGTTTTCTTGCCTAAGGTGAACATAGAAAGGCAGTTAAAGTCAAAATATTATACCAGCCATGTTATACTTATCATCAACATTTAAAACTTATTGTATGACTCAACATAAGATGACATTTGAGATTTGTCAACCAAATAACGAAAGAATATTCAATAGTCGTTAAGTATTTTCGTTTTTTTTGAACATAAATTTCCTTTTTCTACTGTTTGTTTTGGTGTCCTGGATGGCTGGTGTATACGTTGTTGTCCATTGAGCCCATAAAAACCAAACAGAAAATGGCAAAAACGTTCCAAACCGGCCAAACCGGCCAACCTGCCATGGTCAGCCACATAAAAATCAGCTCGCCCGCATCAACTGCTCACATATAAACATACATGCAACATTTGCTCGAGAAATGGAGAGAAAGAGAGAGAGAGAGAGAAGAGATGCGGCGAATGGCATATGAATATGCAACGATTCTGTGCGATGATGATGACCACGAGATGTCGACGAAGCTTGGACCAGTCAGAATCTGCAACGGATATGCATGCAGGTGCAATCTCAAACAGATACATGTCAACGTTAACCAAAAACGGATGGTGGGTGCACGATGCCAATAAAACTGCAACCAAGTGCAGCTGGGATAGCCAACAGAACAGAAAAAAAAGGACAATAAAAAAACTCTTAAGCAAATTTTGTGGGACACTAATAAGCGATATCCTGTAAACTGCCAAGTTAAGAGACCTGAGATCTTAAAACTTATGATCCATGAGTTGTTTGAATTATTATTCATTACGAAAAATGTGCCTCCTTAAATATCTGAACCTGCTTGCTGGAGAGTATCCCCTTAGCTACCTCATTATATTCACCACAATTAATGGGTATATGAAAACCAACTGAAACAAAAATAATATGGGCCAACAATGCTATAGAACGATTTTGGATGACCACGTCGTATTGCACACAAATTACATTTGCAGTTTTTATGCCGATATCTTCCGCCTCTGGCTGAATGAGAAATTTAATTTGGCAAGCCCACAGAAACCGACAAAAGAGAAACCAAACGCAAAATGCCAACGAGTGCATTATTTTGTTGGCTTATTGACACTCGCAAATGTGAAAATTAATACCACACACACACACAGGCAAAAAAAAGAAAACAAAGAACGTGAATAAAACGCAAAAGGTTGCCAAATTGTTGTTGCTTTTTGACATTTTTGTGGTTTCCGTTTTGGTTTGGCTGCGAGGAGATTTTGTGGGCGTAAATAAACGAAATTGTTTTGTCCCCTTTTCAAAAATTTGTTTAGCTCTTGTTTTGTGGCTACATTGTGTTATTTTTTGAAAATCGGTTATGAAACATTATTAAACATATAATAATTAAAGGTGTGAATAACATAATAATAAATAAACATAAAAATAAATGGCTTTAAACATTTACAGAGTTAACATAGGTACGATTTAGCCAGTTAAAGCTTTGGCAATGCCTTCTAGCTTGGCTTTCTTTGTCCGTTTTGAAATGCTTCTTTAGTTACTCAATTGAAGGTCTTTGCACCTGAAACCTCAATCTGGTTTTCATTTTACCTAGAGTCAACTGAATTGGCCAAGCGTTAAATGGCTCTCCATTAGCCCTCTTGTTGACCCTGTTGGCCTTCATATTTATTTATATTTTTGCAGTTTTCGGCCTTCAGGTTTTGCAGATTGAGGCAAGTGACCCGAAAAAACGTAAAGCTTCGTTTAGCAATTTCGGGGTTTTTTCTTTATTAATTTTGTAAATCAAATTCTATAGTATGACACGCTGAATGAAAGTTATAGAATGCTTTTTCCAATTTTCGTATTTGCCATTGACATTTTGTGCCAAGAAAAAAGAAGTTAATAAGCCACAATTTAGTGGTTCATTGGCCAAAGTTTATTATTGCTCTTACCTTTTGATTTTTTGTTCTGGTGTTTTGTAGCATTCGGCGAATTAATTTCCAAGTGTCAAATGCCATGACAGAAAAATTCCATTCAAATCTCAATCAAATTGGCAATAAAAATCGAAATTAACTTTTAACAAAAGGCATCATAAAAATGCATAAACGTTGCTTCTGTTCGCTCGCTTTTCACTCGTTTGACGCAAACTTAATTTGCACCACAACACGAGAAAAGAAAAAAAAGAATGAAGCAAACTAAGGAAAAAGGTTGGGAAAAAATGAGCGAAAATTGTGGAAAACGTTGGGAAAAACAGAAGAAGAAGCTGTTGCCTGATTGCTAAGAGGGTGAGAGAGCAGTAAGAGGGGGCAGGTGGCAAAAGACTTTAAGCCACAGGTAGAAGCAAACAGTTGATGAAGTTTTTTTTTTTAAATCTCTCTTTTACACACACACACACATAGACGAAATGAAATAAATTGAAAATCGAGTGAGCAACAACAACTAACAGTTCCCAGGGATGTCAACTGCAAGGATGAAATGAAAAAAAAAAAACCAAAAGAAATAGAACAAAAAAAAAAAAAAATTACCAAAATGAAAAACCAAAAAAAAAAAAAAAAAAATGGAAAACTCAACAGAGAAAAATCTAAGCTTTGGCATTCCTCTTGCTTAACAGCAAAAGTTTTTCCATTATTTGAAGATTATAGACTCTAAACATTCACCCAAGTTGACAAGATATGAGTGGGGTTTTTGGGGGGTTTTGGTGGGGAGCCAAGTTACCTCTGGTTGATTGTTCTTGTTGCTGTTATTGTTGTTGATGATGTAGCTAAAAATGTTGCACACTTTTTTCTTTTATGACAGGGAGCTGATAAAAGGCTAACTCCTAGAGGGAGAAATGTAAAAGTTTTTTGCTCCTACATTCATGCACCGCCCTCTCCACCCCCCTTGAAAACATCAATAGAAGCGACAACCCTTTCTTTCTGCTGGTTTTTGCTGCTGTTGTTGTTGTTGTTTTTATTGTCTTGGTCATAAGCTTTTCATACGACTGTTAAAAACAAAAAATAATACAAAAAAAAATAAAAAAACCAAGACTTCATCATCATCCACATCGATTGACATGTCAGGAACTGACCAAAACAATTGCGGTTTTTCAGTTAGATTGAACTATAGATATTACACTTGAAGAAATCAATTCATAGTAGGCCAGTTATTTACTCTTATAGTTTTAGAAATTCTATTACTTTTGTCAATCATTGATTTTGAAACGAGAAAAATAAATTTATTTAAGAGAAATTATGCCATTGGATAATAATAAAAGGCCAGCCAAGAAAGATGATTTAACCGACAGTGGTGAAAATGCAGAGGATTCTAATAATAATAACCAGGATAATGATAATGACGAAGTAGTGGAAAATGGCCCAACTACATCAAAACGTGCACGAGTGGCTGAACCCAAGGATTATAAACGACTCCCAGCTTTATTAATTCGTCGACGTCAACGGAATAACAATACCAATGGCGATCAAATTGCCTTCAAATCACAATTTTATCCAGGTCCCATCACTTTTGGAGGAAATGCAGCCAACTGTATTCCAAGTTTCCCACAACGAGCTACAAATCCAGAACTTCAACCTCTCGGTGGTGGTCAGCTCAAGAAAACTCACATGTTGCCATCAGAATCTGAAGCCAGCCCAAAATCGGAAGAGAACCAAAGCTCTGAAGTTAATTTAACTGGTCTGTCGAGTACGGCTAAAAAGATATATAACATGATAAAGGATCAAGGATCAGATAAACAAAAACTAACTTGCTCCACGCAGACAGATGATAGCTTTAGCTTTATAATAGCAGGTAGCTTTACAATTCTTTTACCTAATTCTGATCCTTTTTTTAGCCCATCTTGTATTTTAACTACAGCCACAAAATTTAGACAAAACGCAGAACATTGGAATAAAATCTTTAATGATTTGCATTTCACTCGGACCGTCTTGACACCTACCAAAAGAGTTCCACGTACTTTTCTATTTGACCCACCATTGCCCTTGCCACCGGCAAGGGAGAGGCAGAGGCGTATATTCACATTTGTATCACCAATCGGATTGGAAGAGGATTTTATGAACTACATGAATGATCGGGCAGGTATAACCAAGGGGCTGGACCCTCTGTTCAGCGGAACGTCTACAGTATGGGAATGCGAGACATGCTTGATGACAAATACAGAGAGTCGGCAGCAATGTGTTGTCTGTGACGCAGCCAAACCAGTTTCAGGGGCTAATCCATCTGCAGAAACACCTTTTCCCTTACCAGAAGTAAAACTACCACTAAGCTTGAAGAAATTATCATCTGAAGTGTTGGATAAAAAATCGTCGTCAACCGATTACTTTCCATCCCCAGTGGCTAGCTATGATTTTAGTGAAGCTCTCAAGGCCAAGACGATTACCAAAAAATGGACTTGTTGTGTCTGCCATGCTGAAAATAATATGACCCGTCTGGCATGTATTTTTTGTGAAACTTTAAAACCGCAATCGAGCGATTCATCCAGTGATGATTAAATACAAAGATACTTTCTATTTCTCGCAGTGCATTTCGTTGTTATATTTTTTAATGCACATTTTACAGCAAAATCTCAATCAATAATTTGATAGAAAATGCAGCAAAATAAGGAAAAAAGGAATCAACTTTGAATTGTATTTGATAAAGGTATATATACAATTGTATGTATGTATGTATGTGTGTTTGAATGTATAACTGCAGGCTAACTGCAACACCTCATGGCAGCAGAAAAGTCAGATTTTACGGTACATTTCAAACAATAGGAAACGAGAACAAAACGACTGTGGCGACTGTCGAGTCAAAATCAGTGTTGGAGTCAGAGTCGGAGTCGGAGTCGGAGTCCGACATCAGACAGATAGACAACGACACATAGATACAAAAAAGGAAAGGAACTTTTCCTCTGCTACTAGAATATGCAAATTCAATGGATTTACAAAAAGAAAAAAATGAAAAAAAGGAGAAACTTTTTGGGGCAAATCAAGCAAGGCGAGACCAGACCAGGCGTGACGAGACTGGGACATACAGACAGGCAGGTGTCATTTCAATGTCGGTTGTCATGATTTTTGATTATTGTATATAACAAAACACATAAATATATATATAAATGTGTATATATATTTCAATCATATATATATGCACAGAGGCGTTGCCTGTGCTGTGTAAAAGGTAGATATGGAATCTTGGCTTATTTACATTAAAGTTTAGTTTCTCTTATAGCCTCATTGGAAATCTTCAGGATTTAAGTGATTTGTGAAGTTAAAGACCTAGACAAAGTAGAATAAGATAGAATTAAACAACATTTCAACTGTAAATAGAATTAGAAATTTTAGAAATATGAAAGAAGCAATCACTATTTATATTTCTATCTACCTATTTATCTATCTAGTAAGGTATAAACGATCTATCTAACTATGTTTCACCTATCTATCATCTATATAAGTAATTATTTATCTACCTATTTCACCTTTTTCAATTGTAAGCACGCTCTTGCAAGTTACTTCATAATTTTGGAGACTCTTTTTAACAAAAGCCTCTAAACAAATTGATATAATAAAGTGCTACATTATTGACATTCCCCTTCACTTGACTACGCCCCTGCAGGTGCCATACTTTATGTTATAATAAACAAATATACTCTGACAATAGAATAAATGTTCAGCATATTTCTGACTGGCAAGGACCCATATCAACAGCAACAACAAGGACAAGAAGACCACCTGAATGGCAAAACAAAAAATGAAAAGAAAAAAGGGATAAAAAGGGACCAGAGAAAGAAAAAAATATGTGAAAATATGTGAAAAGTTGTTCTTAAACTCATAATTTTATTTACTTTTTCTGCTTCTTGTTTTATTTTCTTCTTTTTTTCATGGATATAAGAAAAGTTTTTGGCACTTGAACATAATATTATACAAATTGATGGTCATTTTCATTTGTGAAATTATTCAGTATAAAGAAAAGTTTCTACATTTTTATTATTTTTTTGCTCAGATATTTGAAAAGTTTATCTAGTTGGTTTAATTTGAAAGTAGAACATGATTGCTAAAGTAAAATTAATTAAAGGAAAATAAAGTTTTGTTCCACATTTGCAATTGGCAATGAGATGAAATGACACAATTAAGTATGCAACTGTCCACTGACCTGGACTAATGTTTAAGGAAATGACAAATGGTTCTGGTCGGTCGGTTATTGTCTATTATACCTTTGAGTATGGATTTTTGGTATAAATGTATAAAGAATCCATTTTCTTTCTAATGGACCAAAATGAAAAGCGTAGAAAACTCGTTTTACGTTTGCTTTTTTTTCTCAAAACAAGTGAAGTGCATTAAAATGCAAATTTTTCTTTTGCCATTTTTATGTTGTTACGTTTACGCTTTCTGTTGTGTGGGTGTGTGTGTGTATGGGCAGTTTAGTTATGGGCGTGGCATAGATAGTACTATGACAGAGAGGCGTATACGGTTGTGTAGGCGTGTCTGCCTGGCTGGCTAGCTTGCTGCAGTCTTTTATAAAAATCCGATTTTTCCGTCATGCATAATCAGTTTGCATTTTTTATTTATTTATTTTTACGCGTTTTTCATTTGCCTGAGCTCTGATTCTCTGATTCTGTTGTGTGTTTCTTTTATCTCATTTTATTTTGTTTGTTATTCCGCTTTGTGGGTTTCACAGATACAGATACCTACATACATACATATATATATGGATATATACGAGTATTTTGCGATTTTTTGTTTTTTGGGTTTTCTGTTGGCAGAGCACATAAAGTAATTTATTTCACTTGAACACATTTCACATTGAAATGTTTTATTTTTTATTTATACTCTATCTGAGGACTGAGACTAACTACGACCACAACTTACTTCTAAAAGAGTAGTTGGCTTTTTGTGAATCCTTTATGACTACAAAAACTGGTAAACTTGGAAAGTAAGAGTATAAAAACTTCGACAACTTGACTTGTCCCTTCGTTTGGTTTTTTTCTCTCTCCTAGCAACTTAACAAGAGGAAAATTGTTTAAAAAAACGCCCTGGAATTGTGATTTTTGACTGCATCTCTTTGTTGATGATGCATTCCACAAAAATTTCTCTATGTGCATTGAGTTATAACATTTTGGAGCATTTCATTTATGCATTTTCAGCTGACTCCTCTTTTTTCCTTTTTCTGTTTATGTTTTTATTTTGTGTTAACCGTCTAACAAAAATGAATGTTCATCTCTCTCTCTCTTTCTTTTTCACACTTTGATTTGTGAACAATTTTAGGTTCAAAAGGTAGTCATGTGTGAGAATTTCAGTTTGTTGGCAAATAAAAAAACCAAATTTACGTTATTGTTTAATTCGAAAAAAATAAAAAAATTGAAAATCTAATCAATATTTTTGGACTTGAACAAAGGCTGACGGAAAAGAATTGTACGCATCAACGAGCTTAAAAATTTAATTAAATGTAAAATTGCTAAAATCTAGATACGTTTTATTAAAATAATATATATATGTTGTTCTATCTCAGTATCTCACATCGATCTCAAAGTAAATATGATTTCAAAAATGTTTTTCAGGGTATATAGACAAATGGTATGCAGAATATTGTCATTCCGCATTAAAATATTAACAAGCTTATCCAAAATTTGTTGTTAATCTATGGCAATAAAAGAAAATCAGTGAATCAGTTAATTCATAAATGATAAATTTGTCAAAAATGTCTATCAATTACTCTCATTCATTTGTATTGGTCTGAGTGAAATTGTCGACATTCAATTATCAATAAATGCCAAAGCTCAAATAGCCATAAAACCGAAACTAATCAACAAAACAGGAAAGCAGCAACAAGCTTCAACTTACCTTGGGGAACTCTTAGACTGGTTTTCCTTCTGACTCTTCGGCTCCTACCTAACTGTTTCGTCTACCTGTCAGTGTCAACGACATTCCAAACTTTTGCCTGGACTTGGCCTGGAGTGAAGTGGTTAGTATACGCCTAGTTTGTCTGACTGCCTGCCTGCCAAACTAGAGAAGAGAACTCTCTCAAGACACAAAAATAAACTTTATAGATTTCTAATGCCTGATCGAAGTCCCTGGCTTATGTATGTTGTATGTCCATGTTTCGAGCTGGTGCAATTTCAGTGAAGCTCAGCTGCTGCTGCTGCTGCTGCATTGAAAACCCTTCGACAAACTTTCAAGGCAAAAACTTTGTCGGCCCCAAAGAGTTTGTTGGTTTGTGGCTGTTGGCAAGTTTTGCCCTTCGACAAAATTGTTGGCAAAATAATTGTGTACGCCTTGTGGTTGGCATACAAACACTTACATTCACAAATGTTCACAGACATTCACACACACACACACACATACTCACACACATGGCCAAAATTTAAATAAAGAAAATGGAAAAATTGAAGAATTGACCCAATTACATTTTGTCGCTAAGCTGATGGCAATTTCACAATTCAGCTAACACACGCCAATGATGTCAACACCTTTGGCCAACTGCCAAGAATTGACATTTTCCTTTACATGCTTCTGAGTGTCTTTTCAGTCTGAAGTAGCTGCGTGCCGACAACTAGAGAGGTTAGGTGTAAGAACTAAGTTTAGTTTAAGCAATAAATAGATAAACTCATAGCTTACATAGATAGATACATTTAAAATTAATACTATTAGCTTTTTCAAAGTAAAAATTTACATCCCATTTGGGTTTTGTATTAACGGAAATCGTAAAATGCTAACTGATAGAGCATGCATACAAATATATAGCATACATTTGAGGGCTGCTTACAAACTCATTTCGATCTTTCTAGAGCGAAGGTCAACTAAATTCTATTATTCCCAAAATATATATATATATTCACAATTTTCTGACAAATCTAGCTTAATGTTGATTATCTTTAATGGTAATCTTAGAAAATATCACCATTCAGAAGAAGAAAACATTTTTCCTTATGTCCTTTGCCTGTCAACTATTACAACATTGTTAGAGAAAATCTTGGCCCTGGCCAACTCATTCACTCACTCACTCACTCACTTACAGAAAGACAGACGAAGACTGAGAAAGAGAGACTGCACAAGTAAAGTGTTTGTTACCGCATTATGCTGACTTAGATGCTGGGATTCACACGCCAGGCCAAGCAGCCAACCAACCAACCAACCAACAGACGAACCTAGCAGCCACCCAACCACTTTTACTTACTACTATGCTCCCATCTCTGCTCTCTCTCAAAAATCTTTCATTCTCCTTGTTTGCCAAGTGGCGTGCTGACAGCCAAAAAGGATTTTCGTTGGCCGTTGCCAAAGCTTAAGCCTTAAAGCCAAAAGCTAATTTTACTTTAAGATTCCAGCTCCAGCAACCACACGAAGAAGACAGAGATCTGGCAAGGACGTTGGCCCACAAAAAAAAATGCATTTTTCTCTTAGAGGGAGAGGGTGAGTGGTTCCTTCTTGGACATTATCCGTTTTGTGATTAGGTGTCCTGAACATGCAAATGTGTTTCAGTATGCGAATGTGTCTTTGTGTGGGTATCTTCTCTGTATGTGTGTGTGTGTGTGTGTGTGTGGAGGGATTCGTATCTCGAGCCAACAAAAAAGACAAACTCAAACTGGGCCAGGCAGTTTTCACAAAATTTATGCACTGACATTTTACATTTTACTCAATTGCCAAATGTTATCCCCCACCTGCTATCTCTTTCTATCCCTCTGTGTCTCTCTCTTTCTCTCTCTCACTTTACGTTCTTTAACTTGAAGTTGTAATGAAAAGTTTGCCCCACCCGAAAGAAAGTAAGAAAAAAAAAAGCTCAAAATAATAAGTATCATAATTTCCAAGGGTTGTCAAAAAAGTCTTTTAATTTATGTTTGCCATTTCCGACCAAAAAGTCCAGGTCCAAGTCGAAAGTCTGGCTAGAAAATCAACATAAATAAGCCAAAAGTTATTCAGGCTTGAGTCTGAGTTCAGTTCAAGTAAAGTAAAAGGCAACCTCTTTTGCTTTTTCTTCCTTTATATTTTGTTGTTGTTGCTGTTGCTGTTTTTGTTTTATTTTGCACTGGACTCACCCCAAGGACTAAGTTTGCCTTTTGTCACTGTTCGTGTGAGTGTGTGTGTGTGTGAGTGTTTGGTTGTGTGTCATTTGTTTGCCTTGCGTTGTGTTTATGGCAAGTTGGCAACTCTGTTACAATTGTGCCTAATTTCATGCTTTCCTTTTGGGCTGCCTGGCAAACAAATGTTGTTGCGTACTTTCAGGTAAATAACTTTATTAAAATAATGACAAGCCAGAGAGCTACAGAACATCATGGGGGGGGGCCACAGTCTCTCTTACCATCATACAGCACAGTCTGCTGCCTTGTGGTGACATTGACAGACGCTACATCAAAATGGAAAGGGCGTAGAAAGGGGATCTTGTTAAGCTAGAACTAGATAAGTTCTTTTTAGAGAAAATAAGTTTCCAGCATTGATGGCTGATCTGACAATATATATAAACAATTTTAGCTCTCATCAGTTAAGATTAACCCCCTTTTTACCCACACCTCTGGATGTGTATTGGGCCTAGTCAAACTTTATGCATTCTATAAGTTGGTGAGAAGCATGGGGACCGCTCTCCCAACTTTTACAGAACCTCCTGGTTGTTGGAGCTGTTACTACTTCTTCTATGGCAACTGCTGCCATTTGGCATAATGCACAACGAGTTTTATGTCTGCACCGAACGGGCGGGCGCCCCGAAAATGTGACGCTTCTAATTATGAAACTAAGCAGCTTGTGATTTGTTCAAGCGTGAAAATGGCTGTCGACAACATTCTGGGAGAGAAGGGTCTAGCGATGGCTATGGAGGGAGGGATGGGTGAATGGGTGGGCACGGCACGCAAAATATTATGGCAACTTGTAAATAAGCCGCAGCTGCCGACGCAGGTCAGGACCAGTAGAACCAAAGCCAGCAGAACTGGAGTCACTACCAGCGAAAGCCAAAAGCAAATTTTCCAAAAATTTATGCAAAATTATTTTGTAAAAGTTTGCGTTGTGCCATCGCCCAATTCTTTTTTTTTTTTCTCGGTTAGGTGGCAGCAGCAACGTTGACGACGTCGACGACGACGATGCCGACGACTGATGCTGCTTAAGCCTTTTGATGATAGCTCTAGCTATGCTCCAACTAGGTTGGTTTGCTTGTTTTGAGAGTTCATCGCCATTTCCACCGCTGCCTCTGCGTCTGGCCACCGTGTGAATGTCGACAAAGTTTAGCATTTTGCGCGACAAAGTGGCAAACAGTTTAGCAGAGTTTACGACAACAGAGAGAAGGAGATAGAGAGAGAGAGAGAGAGCGTGCCCCTTGTAACGCTTGTCGCTATGCCTCAACCATCGGAGTTGGTGCCCCTACGGTTTATGTGTGTGTGTGTGCTTTGCCTCAGCCACTGCCTCACAGAGTGTGGACTGTTTAATAGCAGCTGCCATGCGGCCATGATGCTAATTACAGTTGCCATTTAAGTGGTTGCACCAAATGACACTGCCAGCAAGCATATTACATAAAAAATAATACGACACCAGGGAGGAATGGGCCGGGAGGGGCCGGGTGAGACTATAAAGGTGACAGCCTGGTCAACTTGCCCAAAAGGGTCAGAGTGTTGTTGTTTCTGCTGTTGTGTTGGGCCATGGCTAGATTAAAGATATGACACGTTAATGTTAACTTGCTTAAAGTCGAATCATTTATTATTTTTGCATATTTAAATAGGACATATCTTTAATGACTTGCACAAAAATATAAAAGCCTTAATATGCCAACATTTAATATCCTTACACGCATCTAGATTAAATGATTTTACAGATTTGGATTATAAAACTTCTTTAATTGCCTTTGAATCTCTAAAGTTAGCATTATCAGTTTTTGCTCTCTCTGTCTCTTTGGAATGTATAATTTGCCTTTTTCAAAGAACATAGTTAATAGTTTTGCAATAGTTAACAAGAAAAAGTTCATTCCTAGGCCATAATTAGAGTCTTAATCCCAGCTAATATAAATTTTAGCTATTAAATAGAAAAATTCTTAAAAAAAAACATAAACAAATGCACTTCTCACAATTAATTAATATAAATTCGGCTTCGTAAGGAAATCTTTCATCAGCCCCATTTTGTTCACCCGAAAGTAACTCATTTTCCTTGTAAACAGAAGAGGAGAGGGAGAAGAAGAAAGAGGCATCGATCCAATCAAATTCGTGGTTCTTTAGTTTGCTGTTATTTCCTCTCGTATCGATGGTTCAATATATACATATATATCAAAACATACCAAAGCATCTTATTTCGTTTAACCCAAAAATGTTGCTACAATTCCATCTGCCCCAACGTTCTATTCCCCTCTCCTCCTTCCCCTCCACCTGCCAAAGTATTTCTGCATTCCTTTGCTCCGCTAAGTCGTAAGACTTGAACATGTTCAGCCCGTGTAATGCGCGTTTAAAAAGTTTACAAACTTTGCCAAGTTTTGTGCGGAATTTTCTTATATACATAGATATATATACATATATATAGGTTTTCCTTTCCTTTCGTTGGTTTGCTTTTGCCTGCAAATTCATTTTTTTACACCGCCTTGCAACTTTGTGGCAAGCGTAATGTCAAAAGAAAAAGCAACGAAATGAAGCAACACCGACTGAAGCAATGTCATGAAAGGTGGCAAATGGCCACGCCCATTTTCTGCAACCACGCGCCTGTTTACACTTTTCAACGCTTTGATGTTGTTCTTTTCCCTTTATTTGGCGCTTAAACTGAAAAACGTGACCATTTAAAAATGCGCCACGTTTGCCAAAAAACTTTGCCAATGCCTCGAACTTTGCCATCAGTGAAACGATGAAACGAACGAAAAGTTCGTGACAAAGGTGAGGCAGAGCCAATGGATTGGGCGTGGCAGTCATATGCAACTGCCGCCACGCCACAACTGTAAAATTTATGAAAATTGATTTTGTTAAAAGGCCAAAACCAAACTGGCTAAGACAACTTAATGCCCCAAAACAGAAAATGGATAGAATCGAAAGACCTAACTGAAAACTGCTTTTAATGACATTTTGACTTGAGCAACGAACGTGCAAAATGGAATTGTTATTGTTTTATACCACATGCATGAGCAAAGCAAAAATATAAAAAAAAAGGTCAAAGAAGGTGGTTCACGTGACAGTCACGGGACCTTCCTGTTGATATCAACGGGGCATGATAAAGAAACCAGCATCAGCATGTTCTTGATTGAGAAATCATTGTGCATAACTGAGAGATAATTGTACTCGAAACGGATGGCTATGAGAGAAAAATATTATTGGTAAGTATATTTCATGAGTTTCTACTGATGAAAAATAAATTTCAAGTTTTGATTACAATTGGCAATCAATTTCTTGTCTTCCGCTCAATTTCTTTTCTCTTTCATTTCGAGTTTAGTTCTTTTTTTGGGTGAATTCTTTCATCAGAACACTCTCGTATGATTTTGGTAATAAAACGGACTTCACAAACGTTGACTACGTGCCGAAAAAGTGATGGCTAGTCCCGCAGGTTTTGCCGGGGTCCTGGTCAAGTTAATTTTCTATAGCGTCTATTGCACGTCGTTGTCATTCGCCGCTTTTATTTGGACATAGCCTGCGTATATACATATGGAGCCCCATTCGCTCTTTTAGCCGGAAGCAGGAGCAGAGGGATAGAGCCAACGAGAAAGAGCGGGATAGCTTTAATTGAAAGCAAAACATCAAAACGAAAGCGTTGAGGTGAACATTGGGCTAATTTGGTAATTTGCACGCAATTGCATGAGTTGTTGACTATATCTATAGAATGAGTGGATATATGTATCCATGTGTGTGTGAGCTTGTGCGTGTGTGTGTGTGTGTGGACGCTGCATCGTTAGCTTTTGGCAATTGACTTAAATGACAGCCTTTGTTGTGTCTGTTGTGTATTGATGTTGTTGTTGCTGTTGTTGTTGTTGTTATTGTTGTTGTTATTGTTGCTACTGTTGGCTTACATTGACAGCTCGGCGTATGCGTAATGTACATTTGATGTGCGTGCAAAACAGCAAAGTGAAAACAAACTGATGAGGCGTTTATTTGAGATACAATATGATAAATAAATATATACACTTAAGACTATCGTTATGGCCGTTTTATGTGGCCAAAATTGTAAATAAAATAAAGCGCATTAAATTAAAACTTAAACATTTATTGATCTTCAATTTTTGATAAAAATTAATAGCTCAAAACTTAGAACTTTAAAACTTTATAAGGAAGAATAACAGTTGCAATTATTAGAGGCTTCTCTTATTATTACATAATTCTTGCTCCTAGTATTCATTACGAGTTTAAATTACTCAAAACTATGTTTAACTAACATAACCAAAAAGCTATGCTAAAGGCATAATTTCTAGTCTAATAGTCAGGGAACTGACCCACAGTCTAACAGGTGCATATCCTCAAGCTAATTAACCATAGTCAGCTGCAGATAATTTCGAAATCAACGTGTCATGGACACGCTAGAGTAACTGATTTCCGAACTAGCCTTCATTTCTCTTAGTTAGACAGATTGATGGCCAGAATAATAAAATTTACAAAATGCAAAAGCATTTTCTAGTCTTTAAAAAATGGGGCCTAACTGAGTGTACTTAAAATTCTTTTGCTGATTTGAAAACCATTTTTGGCAAGAGGAAAAACTTGAATGCGTTTGCAACTGTAATCAAAATCAAATTTGATGGGTAAGCTGCTTGAAAAGAGAAAAGTTTAACTTAAAGTTCTTTGATGGCTTTGCTCTCTAAATCTCAGCAAAGTTTCAAATGATCTAAAAAAAAGAGAGAAAAAAAAAAGAAATCTAGATGTAGAAGGAGACTTTTATACATACATATACATATATAGATGATGGTTGGGGGTATGGATATATGTGATTTTGTGTGTGTGTGTATGTGTGACACGCTGCGTTTAACACAAATGAATATGAATGCGGGCCCAGGAGACAGAGAAGCAGCAGTAGAACAGTGCAGACAGGACTCGTAGAGAGTGCTAAATAAAATTTAATGTAGTGCGAAACGTTTATGAGCTGCAACCGCAAGCTGATGATAGCTGCTGTAATAGGGAGAGACGGAGAGAGAGCTCCGGAACCCCGAGCCCCGCACTCCGGGACTTAGGAGCAACGAGGCGGAGCGTTAAATAAACAAGTGGCAAAGTGTGCATAGAGCTTGCCTGGCCCCGCCCCTCTCATTCGCCCAACTAGAGTGAGCAGCATTTTCATTTGGCAATTGAAAAAGTTGCTGCATACTTAAAGTTTTTCTTTCTACCCTATCCAAGCGCTCCGCTCTTGCGTATACGCAATTTTTTTTTCTGACTTTAGGTAAGTGCATTTGGCAGGCTAAAAGTGAGATTGAACTTAATTGAATTTTTCTATATATAAATATATACGCGGGAACCAACAAACAGATTCACATTTGCATGTAGGTGAGTGCAATATGTAAATATATTTAGTTTGCACTTCAACCGCAAAGGGTTTTGCCTAGGACCCAGTCCCAGCGACTCTGTTCCTTTCACAAGCCAGACACTCATATTCGACAGCTGGAAAGCGCCATTTGATTTTTCAATTTAAATAAATAAAATTGCATTCAAATGCATTTTCGTAGATACGTATATATATAAACTCACACATTTTGCGCCAATGCCTTACGGCTCAGAAAACATTTTGCTGCATGTAATTGACAGGACCCATGACAGTTTAATTATTTTATATAGAAATGATTTCTGCGGTTAATCAAAATAAAATTGAAATGCATTTTCCCCATATTAACAACAACAACAATAATAGCATTCAAGTTGATGAAGAAAATTGCATTGACATGTGTTAAATCTAGGGAAACAAATCTGACATTTTTCGGTTTTGATTTGATTGAAAATGAAAGTAAATAAATCAGATTTATTAACTGAAAGTTATTTGTGGCATATGCTTTTAGTTTTTATTGATTTAACTTTGCCCTCTTAATAAACTGTTGATATTTTAATTAATTGATTAATAATCGGATTACTCTTCAATTTACTTAAGATCGTGTATTTTCTTTTTATTGCAATTTCCTTTTGATTTCATTTCAATTTGTTTGAATTTATGAGCAAATGTTAAGCGGAAAATTGACAGGATATACGTTTAAGTAAACACTCAAGCAGCAAACCAGAAAAAAAAGAACCAACCAACAGAAATAAAGTGGAAATAGCCTACACACAGACAACACTTAAAGTGTCCAACTGTTGGGACTCCAAGGAGCCTATACGATGCCACCGAACAAGCATTTCCCTCAAGTGTTTCTTTGGCATCAACTTCGGTATCGGAAAACAAAACCAACAAAAAAAAAAAGAAGAGAGAGTCAAGTAAAAATGAAATAAAAATCAACCTAACGAAAGTAAAACTTTCCTGCGCCCACAAAGCGTAACGGATATCAAACGCACTTTGCCTCCCATAGACAATTTCCGTTTCCTGTTGTTAGAATGGAAAAACTGAAGGAAAAGTAGTCTTGCTGGTTGCCAGTGGCTGCTGTTAGAAAAGGCGCTAAAGTAATGGCACCAATAAAAATAGCCACCATTTGTGGGCCACAAATTGTTTGTGCTAGTGTGTGTGTGTATAGAGTTTAAGTGCTTCTCATTTGTAATATGAGAAAAATGTTTTCAAAAAAATCAAAATATAAATACATATGGAATTTAATTGACATGAAATCGCTTAATTTTAACTTTGATTTAAAAGTAGGTTTCATTTATGGTTTCTAAATAGAAGCAAATACATCTAATTAATCATTCACATCTAATTAATTAAATAGAGAATTTGTTTACATTATTTATCCTAACTGGTGGTAATAAATGTAAGGACCCCATTCGTTTCCCTCTCATTTGCACCTCAGAAGATTCAATTTATACATATTTCCATTATAATATAAAGAATTCAAAGCTGTCAAAATGAAATAAGCGAATAGCAATCTTTCTATAAAGTGAAAACTTTTAAACAAATTTGAAAATGAAAAAAAAAAAAATTTCCAATTCGTTTTTCAATGAGAATTTTTGGCTCTAGCTTTGCTAAAAGTTCTTTTTTTTTCTTTATTCGACAGATTGATGTTCTGCAGTTTGGAGCTGCCACATGTAAGTGGTTAAATCTAGTTTTTGCCTAAGCTCATATCACAGAGAAAAGCCAAAGCTAAGCAGGACATCAGTCAGGCACTTAGCAAGGGCATTAGTACTAGCCCCTGGAAAACCACTTCACTCAAGTTTCCACTACTCCAACTTCTTCCCCTTCATTTGAAGCTCTTTACTGTGTGTGGGTCAAACATTTTGCTGTCTTTTTAATGCGTTTAAGAGAACACTTACTTTTCCTCTGTGTATGAGATACCAACTCCTACTTACTTGAAATTCAGTTGAAATTTGTTGGATACCTAGCCAAGAGGCAGCAGCAGCAGATGGACGACTAGAAACCGGAGAAGCAGCCAGTACGAAAAGTAGGAGGAATAACTACCAAAGCAGCTGTTCCATGCTATGATTGGGCACTTGTTGCTGTTGTTTCAGCTGCAGCTTATCCACCCACACAGCCACCCACTCACCCACACACACATGAAGAAGAGCAAAGAGCTGATTATGTTAATGCGGAATGCCCAAGCAAAGTCAAACAGCATTTGCGGGTGCATGAAAATTGAATTAAAAAAAAAAGTTCAGTGAAAAGTGGTTAAGGCAATTAAATTAAAAGTTGGTCAATTTTTATTACGATTTTATGACTTTCTCGTAAACGTGAAGCAAAGAAAACAGCCAGACAAGTAAGGCAAATGGATAAAAGGTGAAATTAAGTGAAATTAAGGCTCATTTCAGTGAAATCCACTCTCTCAAGAACAAAAGGTATAAAAGAATATCCAAAAAGTTGGTCGAAATACATAGAAAATGTGCCATTTAGCAAAGAATCAACAAAAAGCATTTGGAAGAGAAACTTTCATCTTTATAATCATATAAATCGTCTGCGGAATGATCTTTAGAGCATTGAATCTTCGTTGTGTTGTGTGCACAAGTTTTCCGTTAGTTACTTTTTCTCTTTCGCTTTTGTTTGTTTTAATTTCCATTTTGGCCTCTTATCGGAAAATGAAAAGCTTCGCCGGCAAAAGTTGACCCGCATTTTAAAGCTGCTTAACCCTCATGCAATGAATGTTTTTTTCCCTGTGGGTGAAAGGAGAGAAGAAGAGGAGACAGAGAGTGAAAGAGAGAGACTTAAACGAAAGACGGAAGGGGGGCACAGCCAGAAACTGGAAAGAACAAAACAAAAATTCATTAAAATTTTGCATATTTATAAAAAAAGAAAAAGAATCCTGAGTGACCCGCTTTGCGCCTTGGGGCACTTTTGTTTTTAAAGCAACCAAACAGCAACGCCCCCCCTCCCTGCCCAACCCCTCTGATTTACTGTCCACTCCTCCTCGTACAACTTACTCGGAAAATTCTCTTGTTTATGCTTCGTAATGTGGCAAGCTTAAGTTTTGGCTGACCGAAAAGTATGAAAAAGCGTAAAAAAAAACAGGAAAATCTGTAAAATAAGTCAGGAAACGTTTTTAAGATGCCCTGTATAAAATTAATCAAATATATTTGGATCTTATGTAAATCTCTAGGTAGATCAAGATCAATCATTTAAATTTGAAGGCCCTCTCAGCCTTCTTTGTGTAAAACTATTTGTGCTTAAGTTCTTGTTTCTTGTTTGTCATCAATTCAATATACTTGTTTCTTTAAAAAATAACAGGGTATGATGAGACGAAGCAAACTCAAACCAAATGCAAAATGTAAGTAAAAAAGAAAACTTTTTAATATGCGGATAGCTTTAATTAAATATGTTTTCCACTAGACGAACCCAAATGAAAAAAAAGAAAATACCAGCAGCAACAACAAGTTTGTGTGTGTGTATTTATGTTTGGTTGTTGTTTCATTCTGTTTTATTTTACCAACATAAACATAAATGTTAGTCGGTGTAGCAAGGAAACAAGTTTCTATTTTTCCTTTTCTGCTTTCACTTGTTACATTTTTTTTTTATTTTTTCTAGCCTTGAGCAAATTTCTCCTATTTGCATTTGGCTGGTTTTAGCCTAAGTTGGGTTTTATTTTTCTCCCATTCATTTGTAGATATTTGTGTTTAGGGTTAAAAAAAGAGATTTTAATTTGGAATTTGTATAGAAACTTTTGAGTACGTTTCGTAAGCTATTGATATTGTAACATTTAAAAAAGAATGAAGTGGAATTCATTTACTCATTTAATTTTGATTTGTGAGAGTAATTTATAAAGAATTTAAGAGAATATTCTAATTAAGCACTTTCTACTTGAAAAACAGAAAGTTATGACATGGACAAAACTATTGTTTACTATTATTGTTTATTTCATTCACTTTTTAAGTCCATAATTATCATTTGCAACTTCTTATTACACACACACAAGTAAAATCTTGATTAATTTGAGTTTATAAATATTCAATATTTTTATTAATATTAAATTTACAGAGTCAGTTTGCATGTTCTCATTGTCTGCAATTGCAAAAGAACCAAAGAAAAGACAGCAAAAAAAAACCTTTCAGCATTTCAGTATGCTGTGTTCAGCCATTGACAATAATTTATTATGAATTTCTTTATTATATTTCGTTCTCTTTATTATGTAACCTGGAATGTCTATAAGTTCGAGAAGGGTATATTAACACAACCCAAGTTGTTAGTCATAGCTAAAGAAATCAATGCTTTAATATATAAAATATTTATAGGTTTAAGGTGTTGAAATTCAAAATCTAAGATTCTTTTCTTAATTGATCAAATGATAATCTTAATATCACTTCACAAAGAAGTTCAAGAATCTCGTAGAAAGCTTGTTTTATTAGAAATGGATGAATATTGTAATAATAGAAATATATATATTAGGTATGTTAATAGGTAGATCAAGTATTCTACTCTTAGATTATTAAGACAACATCAAGGTTAGCTCAGCACCCAAAAAACGAGATCTAGGGTCAAAGATCGAACTTGAATCTGTCGAAGCTGAGTAACAACATATATGTACTTTTATCATATGTAAAAATAAATGGAATTAAATTTTATAATTCTCAATTTCACAGAGGGTAACACTAAAGTCGAGATATCTCAGTTGTTTAAACATTCCATTGCTCTGGTCTGGCCATTGTTGCCTTGGCTTGGCTCTCTTTTACACTTCTGTTCATTTTACGCCTACAAGGAAGTTTAAATAAACATAAAATGGCGACAAGCGAATGAATAAGGCACCAGCAAATATGGAAAAGCATACATATATGTGTGTATGTGTGTGTGTGTATGAATGTACAATATATATCAAATTTATAACCCACACATGCATCCACTTTTCACACTACTCACTCCCTTCCTCCCTCCCGGCGCTCGCCCACACAGATGAAAAACAAACAAATTGACATGTCGATGCCGAGTAAAAAAAATAAGAAAACTCGAAAAAGAGTCGGAAAAAAAGGGGAATTCTTTCTTTTCTCTTTCAACTGGTTGAGGCTGTTGGGTTATGGTTTTTCTTGGTTGTTTTTTTTTGGTTTTTTTTGTTTAAATTGTTGTAAAATTCATCGGATATGAAAATCTAATGATTTGTAAAGGCGATGATAAGCGTGCGAGAGGATGGCCCCTTCAGGCGTTGAGAGAAAACAGAGAAAAGTTTTTTGTATTTCGGGCTTTTTCATAGGCAGATGAGAAAAGGATTTTCCACATTTATTGAAATATTATTTAATATTTGCTTTTTATCAGCTCATGTGTGTGTATGTGTGTATGTGGGTCCGTCCCTGTGTGTTTGTGTGTGCGTGTCTGTATGGAAAATGAAAAACTTTTGCACACAAAGTTTTTGTTGGCTGTAAAATTAAAGACAGACCAAACCAAGAAGCAGCTTAAAAAGTTTCAACAAAAATCAATTGGAAAAGTTTAACTTTTTGTGTAATTTTATGTGCTAAGAAATAACAGAATATATATATTTTCGATACGAGCTTGTAACATCTCAAATCTGCATTATTATACCCTTGCAAAAAGGGTATATTAATTTTGGTCAGAAGTGTGCAACGCACAGAAGGAAGCATCTCCGACCATATAAAGTATATATATTCTTGATCAGCATGACGAGACGAGTTCATATAGCCATGTCCGTCCGTCCGTCCGTCCGTCCGTCTGTCCGTCTGTCCGTCCGTCTGGATCAACGCAAACTCCTCCTAGACCGTTAGAGCTACAGAGTTTTTTTGCATGAAGGCTTGTATATACTGCAGGCGTTGTATATCTCGGATTCAGCCTGATCGGACCACTATATCATATAGCTCCCATACAAATGGCAAAGTCACGAACAGTGACTTTTCTCAATATCTTCGTTATTTTCTGAGCTATTGTCGTGAAATTCAATATTGGTGAGTTAATTACACATATAAACGACTATGCCAAATTTGATCAAGATCGGGTGACTATATCATATAGCTCCCATAGGAACGATCGGTCGAAAACAGTGACTTTTGTCAATAACTTCGTTATTTTTAAAGTGATTGCTTTCAAATTAAATATTTGTTAGTTTTATATATCTATTAATGTCTGTGCCGAATTTGATAAAGATCGGGTAACTATATCATTTAGCTCCCATAGGAACGATCGGTGGAAAACAGTGACTTTGATCAATATCGTCGTTATTTGCTATGCTAAGATTGTAGGCCGTTCTTTCGGAAACAGCTTTTTTAGATAAAACGTTTTTCCACTTTAATGGCTATAGGTAAGGAAAGAGTTACCAAAAAAATTGCAAGGGTATACAAACTTTGACGCGGTCGAAGTTAGCCCCGGCCCTCTGGTTTTTGGTTTCTTTTTGGAGAGTCAAAGGACATCTTGGTAATTTTTTGTTGGTTTTAACATTGAAGATTTTTAACTATAACTCTTGTAAGAGTATAAATTATTCGACAACACCTAAACCTTAAATTCAAATGTCTGGAATTTTGTTAGGTCCTTTGATGAGTACCATCTGAACCAGATTAAAACGCATTATCTTTGCTATAAATTAGTTTAAACAGAACTCAAGAGATCTCTAATATGTTATGGAATAAATTTTATTTACTTTAGATTTAAATTGAATTTAAACCGGCTCGAGGTCAATCTTACAAAAGAAATAGCTATACAGACAACCTGCTCACCTTTTTGTGTGTTACCTTTGAAATAATCTTCTTTTGTAAGATTGACCTCGAGCCGGTTTAAATTCAATTTAAATTTCAATAGGTCGCAATCTCTAACCAGATAACACTAACGGAAGGCACGCCGTTATTTTTGGAATTTTATTCCAAAAAAACCCCTTTTTCTATATGGTACAATATACCGTGTATAAAAAGAAACAGGTCTTGAATTTAGTTTGTTAAGGGCGAAGCTCTTACACTAATATTTCATAGCGCCTAAGGGTAATGCACAAAAGGTGGTCTTCGGTATTGTAGGCTTCGCCAGCTTTTTTCGCTTCATTTAGTTGGCAATGTAATTCCCAACTAGTTTTAGCGTTGAAGACATGGTATGGCTATTGCAATTCTGGAGTTCTTTAGCAAAGTCTGCTGATGATAGAACTTGGTAGTTCTTGAAATAGCTATACAGACAACCTGCTCACCTTTTTGTGTGTTACCTTTGAAATAATCTTCTTTTGTAAGATTGACCTCGAGCCGGTTTAAATTCAATTTAAATTTCAATAGGTCGCAATCTCTAACCAGATACTTTAGATTTATATATTTTTGCTCTTAAGCAAAATGTTGTACTACATTTTCCTTTTTTTTTTTTGTTTGCTGTATTTTTTATTTTATTGTTGCTTTGGTTCTTTTGCCTTGGCATTAAAAAATATTTACTATGTCTAGACGGGCAAGGGCATAAATCAATTGCATTTGAGGGGGCAAGAAGAGTTGTCTTACAGCTTACAGCAAAAATGTGGGGGAAAATGTGAAAATATTTTACCCATAGTATTACACTTGCCACACAACTCCCCCCACACCCATGTTCATTTCCCTCTCTCTATAGTATATGATGATTCTTAATGGGTTTGCACAGATTTTCCGTGTCTGAGTGTGTGAAAAGTTTGATGAATGTTTTTCTGACCCAAAGACATAGTAAAAAGACACATGATGTTTAGACCGACACACTAAAATATTAATTTTGAACTCTCTAGTTTAATTTGGCAAAATATATATATAGGTAAATCAATCGCCTCGTCTCAAACCACTGGGATCGAGCACAAAACGCGTACCGAATGCAAAGCGATTCGTGGGCATGCTCATTACCACACTAAAGCCCACTTGAATTGGTAAATATGTTAGATATCTAAGAGATGCAAAGAGTTTTCAGATTGGCCTAGATATGGTCATTCAAATTGCCTTACTTGGTCCACATGAAACCCACTGAGGCATCTGAGTCGAACATTCCATGCACTTCTGAGTTCCAGAAATTCCATTGATAGCCAATGGTGGCAAGCGTTTTTCGTGTATTGCGATTCCAAGCCAGCATATTGGCCATTTGAATTTGTGGATGGATGCGTTGCCAATAGCTAACATCGAGTCCTTGCTTGGAAGCGGTGGCCGCAAAAGAATAATTATGATGTGAGTAGCTATTAAGTAGGTATCATTGGAAAAAAGCAGTAAATTTCTGTGTTTGCATAAGAGACTAAAGAAAATTACCGGGCTGCAACTGCAATATTACTCGTAATCCTTTTTGGTTCATTCCATTCCAGCAGGAGTTCCGTGCCAATTGCCCAATGCGTTGTTATGGAACGCATTACGGACAATGTGCAACGACCATTCTCATTACTCACATCATATAAATTTGCTGACCAAGTGTCGCACGGTCGTGTCCATTCGATTGTGTATTCCGATTTCACCGGAGTTACCTCATTCGCTTTTTGCATATTGGCCTCCATGCGCAGCGATTTGAATGGATAAAACAATATATTCAGATTGGCAGCCAATGATGTGGGATGTATATCGCCACTTATCGTGGGAGTGAGCTAGAATGGAGGATATATACAGAATAACTACTGGCTGAGTTGCTGTGTCCTCACCATTATATCATCGGACACCCGAAATGTGTAAAGTCCGCCAAAACGAAAACCCGATGCCTTCACATGACTCAGCAACCAGGAAGCTTTGATATACTTATTTGGGGCCAATCGATGCAAATATTCCAATTCGACACCATCGAAAAACTTTGGCATTACCCGATGGGCCAACACATGAAGTCCTTCGACATTTCCAGGATTCTTTTGCGTACAAGTGCCACCATAACGCTCAAAGCAGGTGGGAAAGAAAATGCCATTGACCTCATTTGGCGGACAACTCTTGTAGGGCATATTAGGGGGGAGTGTGGAACATCAACAAAAAATATATATATATTTATATAGAACACAAAAAAAATCCCAATACGATTGGATGTACAAAACGTCCTTGGATATACAAAATTTTGGTTTTCTCTTCTCGATCTGATATGGTAGGAATAATAATCTGTGCTTAGAGTTGAGAATAGCAAATGTTGATTTTTTTTTTTACTTTTTGTTTTTGTTAGTTTTAAATTATTTTTGTTTCAATAACATTAAACCAAATGTTATATAGATTCCATTAAGAGAATATGATAAATAGTTAAGTAGAAGGCGAAATTCACCGCCCACGAAGAAGAAAACGAATGCAAAATGTATCATCAGATGTCAATTGTCATTTTATGCGCCATTTCACTAGCTCTTATCCCTTGTCTCTTTGTGTCCCTTTTTGTTTTTCTTTTTTATTCTGACTTTGGGCACACCATTAGGCACATTTCACACTTTTTACATTATTTATATGCCATACACTTTGGTTACCAACGCCTTCTTCATCTTGATGTCTCTTTTGCTTCATGAAATATTTAAAATCAAGTCCAAATCGCTTGCCAAACGACGATGCTGGAAATGCTGATGATGACGATTCTGATGATGATGATGATGATGATGATGATGATGATGTATGACAGCAACATTTTCGCGACCAGGATAAACTAGTGTATGTAATATTTATGATGATACTTTAGTCTATGTAGAGGGACGAGCAATGGAAATGGGTTTTTATTAAATTTCTCAAACTTCAAATAATTCCGTATACGGTCCAGCACTTTGAGTGTATTTATTGTTCTCATAATCCTCTTCACTCCAGCAAAGATTGGCATAGGTTTTATCCTTGTGTTGGCACTTATCGCCTGGTTGAGCACCCCATTTATAGATCGGACGACCAATAAGATTGTCGGTGGCAAAGGCGCAGCTAAAGTAGAAATACTTATAACCCGCCAAAGTGTAACGTAATGCGGCGCAACCAAATTGTGAACTTCGTTCATTTATAATGAGAGCTGTTTTATATTTCTGACTACGGTGAGAGAAAAGAAACCATCAGAATAGTTAGTATTATTAATGAGAGTCTCACTTACGGCTTGTCAAAGCTACTGGGCAAAACCAAAGTAGCTGTGCGAGATATTCCAGTTATCTCCGATAACCAACCATCAATTATTTCCGTCATCATGGCAAAGTTTCCTCGATCGGTTTCGTATTCCAAAAATATAATCTTTTCCGCCATATGTCCGATATAATAGAAAAATGGTGAACTCATGCAGGGCCTGGGGGTCAGTCGGCAGCGGCTGACATCCAAACGGGCAAACATGGCCAATTCATTGGACCAGGTCATTTTGCCCATGCGTGCTGCTTTGGGCAAGTTGCGATATTTGCCACCGGCTACATCGTTACGCAATGTATTGAAAATATCAGCCAAAGAATTCTTATATTTCGTCATTTCCAGCAACTTGGCATTACGTGGGCAATTAGAAAGATTCTGCCAAGAACCAATTGTTGTTATATTGTTAATATTTTAATGAAAAAACTTACTCCTTGAGAAGTACAGGCCAAATTTAAGCCTTGGCAGTGGGGATTCTGACAATAGTTTGGAATTCTTGCCATTGAATTTGGTATGGCGATGAAGCAAATAAAAAATATATTTAACAAGTGGTTGGTCGACTTCATGGTTAGCTTTGGTAGAAAAAACTGAATTGATTGAAAGTAGATGAAGCCTTTTATATAGTCACAAATGTTTTATATTTTGATATTGGATCGGTTTGTGATATGGTTAAAACAGCTGTGCATAAGGAAGTAATACTCTATGCAACTAATCAGTAAGTGAATTTCTTGGGCATTTAAAGCAAATCGTAAAAATAAACATATGTAAACGTCTTTAAAGTAAATTTCTTTTGCCTTTTTGTGCCTTTGTGGGAAATGAAAACGTTGCGTTTGTTTATAAAACCAATACACTCTCTTTGAAAGAGCATAAAGCATGACAATGCCAATGACGTTTACTGCCGCCAGCTCTATGATGATGACGTCTAAGCCGATTTCCAGTTGCCAGAGTTCATGAAAGCAAATGCAAAAGTTGTTTATTCAGCAGCTCAGTCGCGGCTTGGGCACGGACATGGGCTTTGTGCTCTTTCCTTTTGCCTTTTGTCGCACTCGGCGACATCACTTATTTAGAAGCCAGCACTTAAATTTATCACTCCAACCAACCGAACGACCAGCAGCTGTTCAGTTGGACTTTGCTCCATCCATTTGTCATTTGCTTTAATTTAATATGCTAAAATATAGCGAAAAGCCCGCATAACGAATTTGGCAAATCAAAGCTTTACTTGCGACCACAAAACTTTTGCCCAAAAACCATTCCAAAGGATTTGGTGTGAGAGACAGGTTGGCAATCAGATGATGCCTGATGGGAGATGTAATCATAAGCAAATAAGAGAGACAAGTACAAGACAAGATCCCAAAAACTTTTAATAGGCATGCTGTGACAAAGACAAAAATTCAAGTAAACACATTTCTTAGAAATTCAATTAATATTTGTTCATTAACATTAAATTTACCAACCCTTGAAACTAAAACAAACTGTTGCACGAAACAAAACTAAACAACGGCAAAAACCAACAAACAAATGACCCAATTCAAAAGCTTTTTCAAATAAAACAGATTCATTCTTCAATAAATTTTAAGCCACTGAAAGTAATTGAATATTGATTTATTATCATTTTTGAATGCCCTTTCACCGAAAAATTTACTAGATGCAAAAAGTGTTTAATAGAGTTTGAAATCTATTTTCATTCATTTGAAGAAAATTTCAGGTTTGTTTTGTTTTGGTTTTATAAAGATTGAATCTGTGAAGAGAAGGATAATTTACTAAAACCAAATTAGTTTGGCTAACTTTTGTTTGTAGTTAAGAAGGACTCTGTTCCTTGTTTTCTATCCATTCCAAAGTATAACAAAAATATTAAGTTTTAGCTTTTAGTAAGATTAGAATTAGATGTCTTGTAAAAATTAGGTTTAGTTCAATGTTTGAAGTGACTTAAATTCCCTTTATGAAATATAAGAATATATAAAGTTCGGTGTATTTGAAAATTAGCTTATGATGTATTTTTTTGTTTGTAATCGAAAAGGTTCAAATGAATATAAATTAAAATTGAAATATAAATACACATGCGAAAAAAAACTTGGCTACATTTTAAATATTTACTGTTCCTTGTATGCTGGAAATTGTAAAACAGTTTTCCCTCACCACCAAATATATACAGACACACACACACATGTACATGGAAAAGAAAATTGAAAATTCAATCGCATTGCAATGAACAAAAATTTATTTATTTATCTCCTTTTGTATTTCGCTTCTCTGGCCGCTGCTGTAAAATGCTTACAAACGTGTTTATTTTTTTAATTGCTTATTGTTTTTACTTGTTTTTTTTGTTGCATGCATTCAGCATATAATTTAATTTTATTTATTATAGCCTTTGCTAAAAAAAAAACACAGAAAAATATAGGTATATGTACTCCCCTGCAATAAATTTTCAATATTTCATAGAGTTTTATTTTCACTCTTTCTCTCTACGCGCATTTGCATTGATGAATTTTTTTGCAATGGGTTAAAAACTTGCAAATGCGTTATCAATAAAAGTTATTTGTGTTAAATATATATATGTACATACATATATATTGTTGATATTGGTGTTGGTATTAGTGTTACGTTATAAATATTATTGTTGCCTTTGACTCGCCATGGGAAATGAATTGCGAGTGTAGCGATTGCAACACGAAAAATGTTTTAGAAAAAACTTGTAAACTCTTTTAGCCAGAGTTTCTCTATAACCAAATGGTTATAAAGTTGTCTTATATATATGGAGCAACTGCCCTTAGACAGGATATATAAATATATCACAGGGTATTACAAAATCGGAGCTTTGTTTCTGACTTTTTTTTGGTTACTTTACTGAGAACAAATATTTGTCAATGAAAAGCGCAAAGTGCAAATTTAATAATATTCAGTAAATATTTTTTATGGGATAGAAAGTCAATTATGTATATAAACTATTTGTTTAGGCCAAAAGCAAGTTTTATATACTTCTCTTCTGGTAAAAATAATACCATTTGTATTTAGTATTATTTTCAGTATTATTTGTTCATTATTTAACATGCATTAAATATATTTATATGGAAAATAAATGGCAAGCTAAAGGCTAACCGTATCCTTAAGAGAAACCATTTCGACTATTTAAAGTCAGATTTATTCTGCTAATTGTTACTCTTATATACATAATAATAATAAACGTAATCGAAATATGCAACTATCTAATGTACAATTATAATAAACTAAATTTGTATTGGTGAAATGATATATTAAAGTTGCCATAATACTAAACAGATAAAGACTAGAGTTGGCTAAAATGTTTGTGTGTTTAAAAGAGTAAGCGAGATAGCCTATGCCAGCTATGCATTAAGTAAAAACAATAAAACATTCAGGTCTTCAAATTAAATTTTTCATAGCATACTTTTTAGATGATACTCGCCAAAGAAATTACTTGTAAATTATTTTCAAAGTTTATTCAATAAGACTGTAACAATAATGTGAATTTGTATAGGAATTTCAATTTAGATTACCTAAAGTTATTACAGCATTCAGTTAGTTGATTTGCAATTTATGTAGAAATTGTTTTGCTTTATTTGCTCTAATTTCTGATCCATTTAATATTTACAATCGCAAATCACAAAAGTGACAACAAACAGCATGAGGCCCGAAAGGCACTTTGTCTGCTTGATTTACACAGTCGGGAAAATTATTTGCATAACCATTTTCCCCATCCAAGCACACCACGGGAAACGTCTTCACGTAAAAGAGTTTGCCAGCAGAGTAAAGAAAAGTCAACTCACTTCAGGGCTGGGCACTTAGGCACGATTTGCATTACTCTTTGCCTTTCCATTACTTGCGAACAATTTGCCATTTTCATCCATTATTTTGTAATTATTTAAGTGCCTTTAAGGAGTGGAGTGAGGTACTGAGTGGAGTGAGGTATGGGATGGGATGTTGGCTAGCTGTTGATGTCCACCTTATTGGATGTGGACACACGCCCCATTTTCCAAGGCAATAAGTGAAAAAATCAAAAAGCCATAAAAACTTTACACAATCGAAACGTGCAAAAGTTGATTTTTGCCAACGCCAGCAGCAAAAAGTAAAGTAAAAAGGCAAACACGCCCTGTTCCTTCTTTCAAAAAGAACCAAGAATAAAATCATCAGCGATAACAGCAATAACAACAAGATGCTAAAGAGGAGAGGAGAACATGGGGTCCAAATAAAAAAAGGCAGACAACAAAATCAAAGTGCGGCCGGCATGTGAAAGTAAAGTTTTTCTCTTCTCTCTTCGCTTTCTCGTTTTCGTTTTCTTTTGTTGTTGTAGCGATGGCAGCTAATACGGGGGACAGTTCGACCCATAAAAAACGAAGCAAATAAAAAGCGCAAGAAAATTACTTTCCGCTCTACAAATTCATTTTTTTTTCTCTCGCTTTTCTCTCCCTGCACTGTGGTTAAATGGCAATTTATGAAACTGTATTCTTTAGCTTATTATAGAAGAGTATAGAACTTTTTGAAATGGTTAAAAGGATACACCTTCTTCTTCTGGTACATTAATCTCTGACATAACTTGAACTTTATTTGTGTTTTTGCTATTTGCTTTTCTTGAAATCGTGCACCACTGTGCCCATATATGTGTGTATGTACGTTTGTACTGCAGGTTTCCAAGAGCCAAGCGTGTAAAGTAAGTAAAGTTGCGAGTAAAAACCTTTTCCGCCTTTTCGGCTTCCATCGATGGCTTTTGGCTATCGGCCTTTTGAGGCATTATGTACTGACAATTTTCATGATTATGCGCTTACGGTTTGTGAGTGTCCAGCTAGCATTTACCCACTCTCCCTCCATCTCAATATTCCTTTCTCTATTCGGACTCCGTCTCGCTTCTTTCCGTATCCCTTTCCACATCTTCACGCCTTGGTAAGCGCAGCTGTTAAGCCTTTTCCGTTTCCGGAGCTAGCGCTCAATTTTTTTCCTCCCTCTTTTCGGCTCGATTCTTTTTTCTTCTTTCTCTTTTGTTGTTGCTTTTGCTACTTGACTTTGGTGCCTAGAGAGTATTAAAAGTATTGATAGCATTGACAGGCAGTTGAAGGTCCATACAGGCCATGGATGGAAGAACATCAGTTCCACCAGTTTTCCACCAAATACGGAAATGAACATGGGCGATTTCATTGTATATTTTTTTCTTTTGCTCCTTTGTGTTTGAATTGTGTATAGCATAGGGAGATGGGCCAACGAGAGGAGCTATGGGAAGTTGTAAGTGAATCTCAAATGCTGCCGATTGTTGGGTGTTAGACATTTTACGGGTAATTATGGCTTATGTGTGTGTCTGTGGATGACAGGAAGTTGAAATGATTGAGATGCTTACCTACTAAAAAGTTGTGAAATGAAAATCGATTTAAGATAATTATAAAGCTAAAGTGTTTATTAATATGATGGCATGAAATGATTATACCTTGTAGTTAAGTTAATATAGTTCTGTTAATAGTTCAAGGATTAAAGGAAAGTACAAATAACAGATGTAAAATGGAAAAGGAAGGATATTTTTAATCACCAAGAAATTTGGCATTGTAATCTATGGTTTTCTCATTAGGCTTAAGTTATTTTATAAGAAAACGATCTATGTTTAATAAAACCCGCTAAATCATCTTCTTTTTTAACTTTTCCTAACTATAATTTCCTATATATCCCAATTATTAGGATCAACTTGAAGGCAGGTTAAGCTTTGATATAGGTTGTTCAAAAAGGTCCATTAAATCTAATCAAATATTTTCTATATTTTCTATATATCCTCCATTTTGATGGACTTTAATCTGCTTAAAGCTTCATAATTTTTGCTCAACCAATTTCAATTCCAATCACATTGCCCGCATTTTCATTATTTCATTTAGCCATAATCACAAATAACATTGAGACTCAAACAAAAATCTGAGCTCCATAAAATTGTCATAACTGCAAACTTATTGTGACATTTCCAATAAACAGGAAAAAGAAAATGCCAGCTGTGACTGTTATTCGAATCAGACTCGGTCTTCGGTCTTCGACTCCCACCGACTTCATGGCATTGACTACAACTCCGTGCTCTCTGCGTGCGGCTCTGACTCCGGTTGGTTGTGCTAGTATTTCTAGTTAATTTACTACAATGCGCCAAATATGCAACATAAATAATGTTGAGTACGAGTATTTGACATAAATAACCCAGGAATGGGCGAGAATTGTCGGGCAGCTGCTGTTGCTTCTGTTGCAGTTTGCTTCGTCGGTAACTGTAACAATTAATTAGAAACTAAGAAAGTTCCATTTGGCAGGCAGGCGCTAAACTTGTCCCCGGCACTAAAGCATCAAAAGGATGGGCGTTAGAGGAGGAGCAGGGTGGGGGGTAAAAACTCACACAAGTCGAGAAACGAAAACGAAGTTCAAGTTGATGTCGAAGTCGAAGACTGTCGCGCACATAAAACGCTTTTAATTGATTTTCCGCTTACGTGCTATGGCGAATTGGCAATGTCGTGTCCTGTCGCCCTTCCCCTCTCCCTCTCCTTAGACACACATAGGGTACTACCATCCCAATTTCTCCCACTTTCTGGCCCCTATTGGTTGTAATCGTTCATTCATTCATTTCGAATTGTAGTTAATTAATAAATTATTCCATGCGATTGAACTAACAATGTTGCTCTGGAAACTTTCACCAGTTCACGAGTGTTCTTCGTTCGTCCTTCCTTCCAGGAGCAGTCTTTAATTATCCTTGGTCCAGAGAGAGGAAGAAAGAAGACCAAACTTCTCCTACCAACCATATACTTTGTTTAGCACTTGACACTCATATAAATTTAATTTCTCTCTCACAACTTCTCTTTCTCCAGCTCTCTCTCTCTCTCTCGTTCTCGCTTTGCTTCTTTTGCAATTAAACACATTTTTATTTGTTAATGTTTACGATCCGCACACGCAGAAAATATTCTTTTTAGGAGTTATAACCTGAGCATAAACATTTTAGCTTTAAATGGGTCTGATGCTACTTTAGCTTTAGTCTCTCTTTCTCTCTCGTTGGTAATAAATTAAATTTCATTTCATTCTCTGTCCATTAGCTAAAGAGGGCCGTTAGGGGTAGTCGGGGGCCTTAGTTTGACCCCACCCCACCACCATTCCATGGGCTCCACCTGTCTCAGGTGCTGCAAACATATTGGAAATTTATTAAAAGCGCAAATACTCGTAACTTTCGTAAATGCTCATCGCATGCGGTTGAATGTGAACCTTTTATGTGAACCTGCTTTGCGGTTAAGTTAAAATTACTTTTCTGCTGGGTATTTCCCATTTGCCCCATCTTGTTTCGGTTTTTATTTTCATTTATTCTTTTTTTTTTTTTGGTAATGCTTCTTGCACATTCTGTGGTTTATTATAATGCTGAAAATGTTTGAAGTAAACTATTTGATGAGTTAACAGATAAACATTTCGCTTAGGCATTTTCGAATTTTAAAATTAAAGCTTACGTTACCGCTAGAAATCATTTTGAACTTACAGCTGGAAACGTAATTCTTTTAAATACAATATATTAAAGAATTTAATCTCATTAAAATATTGCCTTTTGAGGGAGATTCAAATTTGTTGAGCAATGTGCTTTAAATATACCTATTACAAGTTTTCGTTTTGTGGATCTCTCTACCAAATGTGACACTTTTCCGTTTTTGGATTCATGGGACTGCCAAGTGGACAATTGTAAGCCGTGGCAAAGTCCTCGTCATTTCTAAGAGCACCAATGACTCGAAATTTGTTTGTGGGATGCTTATCTGATAACTCGTTCCAGTAGTCCGTCATCTTATAAGCGGAACAATAAATTTGAGCGAATCCCAGGAAGAACAACTGCTCCGGCGAGTGATCCATGCCGGGCATCTGTTCACTCTTGGGCATGTTAATCTTATTTTTGATAAAGTTGCGATAAGCACTCAGTGATTGTCGTAAACCACCGTTGTCCGCTATATTCTCGTTTTTGGTTTTTTCGCCATTGATTGTACGATTAATCTCTGGGATCAGATAATTATTAAAGTGCTTTACAAAGCACTCGGTACGCTCCTTATACGCTATGCGGGATTCGTTAGACCACCAGTCACGAACTTCAGCCTCGCTATCGACCATGGAGCCAACTGTATCAAAACCATGGTTTAGTTCATGACCAATTACATATCCCATAGCTCCAAATTTAAGGGAATGCGGCCAGTATTTATGGAAGACAGGAGGATGAAATGATCCGGACAACACATTAATTGAGTTGTCCCTAATGTAATAAAATGCATTTGGTTGCATACATATTAATGCCTCTGAAGGTACCGTTTCCTCTGGGAGTTCCTCGTTGTGATGTCCATTGAAACGATCTATGTAGACTTTGAATCGTTTCAGATTTATCTGATTCTGCGCATAAGAACCATCAACAAAACTAAGGTTACGCATCTCTCTGATTAAGAGATGAGTGAATGCGTCATCCTGTTGGCAACCGATGTTTGACTTAATTAAGGACTCCTTTTTTAAAGCCTCTGTGCGAGTCCGTGTATCCAGAAAGTCTGCATTCTCTATAGCCACACGGAAACTCTTTCGAAGTTCGTTAATAATACTCTGGATCTCCTTGCTGGTGTCTTCAATTGAGTATTCCTGTAGGCGAGTAAATTTAGTGTTTTTCTAATAATTTACAAGATTGATTTTACATACCAGAAAATATAGTTTTCCCAACAAATGAGGCATCGAAGCGAGGATGCTTCCTTTGCAATAATCCCTCTGATATTTGACCTCTTTGAAATCAGCATCCATAGTGTACAATAACTTCATCACCAAATAATTGGCCACAGAAGGCCCATGTTTGATGCACAGTTTGTCCAGTTCGTAATAATAAGGATCACATGCCAAAGGTTTATCAAGCGTAAAGTTTTTCCCGTTCCAGGCAATCTCGAAATAGTTGCTCCAATGTTTAAACTGGGTATATTTTCTCAGGTATGACTTTTGAATGCACTCCGTAAGGTCCTCAGGAAAACGATCGTTAAGATTGAGGACATCATGCCAGAATGCAAATACACCGGCAATTACTTCACTTATTTTCTCCTCAGCCAATCCAAATGACTGCAAATACACACGCATGCGTTGCTCGTTTACTTTATAGGCTTCCGTCTCATTGGTGACCAGATTATCGCTGTATACCTTATACTCAAACCCTAGCTTGGGCTTTAGAAAGATAGGAGCGAAGGGAGCTACTGTGATGAGTCTCTCATTGATCAAGCCCTTGGCTCCGTAATTAGTAAGATGAGCACTCATGTTGAACCAATTAAACTTGTCCGCTTGCCACTCCGGACCGTCAACCGCCGGGAAACCGCCTATAGATTTGATAAGGGCCAGATAAGCGGGGTCAGTTGCTGGTAGTGGCTGAAGTTCCGCTCTGAGGCAGGCATTATAAAATTTTTGGGCAATTTGCATCTCTTTTTCGTAATTCAAATCGATGGCTAGTGATGACTTCGTAAGCAAATTCTCTGTGACATCGCCTAGTGTGTAAATTATATCCGAGGCACTGCCTCGTATATGCAAACCGTGGCGATCAGGCTGAACATTTTTCCAGTTTCCACAAGCATATTCATAGAAGTCATCGCACGGAGAGATCGAAAGGTTCATATAGCTTTTCATTTTATTTGCATAGGAATTAAGGAACTCGATATCTGCATCTTCAGGGATCAGGTTCTCCTTCTCGTCCTCATTGCTTTCCACAGTTGGCTTGGCCACACATGTCATCCACAGGATGCTCACTATAATAGGCGCCCACAATATGTTTTGCTTCATCGCACACTCACACTCTGTTTAGTTCCGAATCTAATCCAAGACTAATATTTAAATGATTCAAGCTCTGGCCAAAGCAGACATTTCTGATTGTTAATCAACGCAAATACTTCCAAACCTTAATCTGTGAGCTTGAACTAGAGCTAAATGCGGTTAAAGGTTTCTGCTTATTTAAAAGTTTAAATGTTATTTAATTATAAAATGGGTTTCGTACTATTTGACAGCCGAATCGTGCCACTATGCTAGAAATTAGTCATAAGGCATGATCAATGATAACAAACAAGTCTAGCCAACTTAACAACAAAAGGCAAAATTTTATTTATATGGGAAATATGTATATATTTTAGCTCAGCTGGAGCCAAGCTTGTGCTATCACTATTCTATAGAAAAAAGTAATCAAGTCTCAGCTCAGCTGTCTTAGACCCAAGAGACCTCTTACCCGAAATCATAGATTTATGTAGCGCTTGTTCAAAATACTGAATGCTGATAAAGTCGAGACATATTTTTTTTGCCATTGCTCCAAAAACTAATTCTAATCTAATTAAATTATAAAGTGTGGCATATTGCGTCCGGTGAGCGAAATTGGGGAAGCTCTTTTCCTAAGTAAAGGCAATAAAAACAATAAATTGATTGAATAAAGAAAAGATTTTTGCCATGTAACCATTTTTCTCGCATTCATTTGTAATATTTTTCACCCTTTTCTGTTGATTGTCTTGGTTGTCCCCAGACAGACATTAAAATAAAAGCTCCTTCATTTGGCCAATAATTTGGAATTTGCCATCTTCATTTCTTTTTCTTCTTTATCGTCTCATTTCCGCTTCAATATGGCTTGACTGAGCTTGGTTTACTGTCTAACTTCAAGAGCAACTCCTGACTCCATGGCCAACTTGACATGGCCCATAACACCTTTTGCTCTTGAAATTACTTTTCTGCTGAATATTTCCCATTTGCCCCATCTTGTTTCGGTTTTTATTTTCATTTATTTTTTTTTTTTTTGGAAATGCTCCTGGCACATTCTGTGGTTTATTATAATGCTGAAAATGTTTGAAGTAAACTAACTGAAGTTAACAGATAAACATTTCGCTTAGGCATTTTCGAATTTTAAACTTAAAGCTTACTTTAATCGCTAGAAATCATTTTGAACTTACAACTGGAAACGTAATTCTTTTAAATACAATATACTAAAGAATTTAATCTCATTAAAATATTGCCTTTTGAGGGAGATTCAAATTTGTTGAGCAATGTGCTTTAAATATACCTATTACAAGTTTTCGTTTTGTGGATCTCTCTACCAAATGTGACACTTTTCCGTTTTTGGATTCATGGGACTGCCAAGTGGACAATTGTAAGCCGTGGAAAAGTCCCCGTTATTTCTAAGAGCACCAATGACTCGAAATTTGTTTGTGGGATGCTCATCTGATAACTCGTTCCAGTAGTCCGTCATCTTATAAGCGGAACAAAAAAATTGAGCGAATCCCAGGAAGAACAACTGCTCCGGCGAGTGATCCATGCCGGGCATCTGTTCACTCTTGGGCATGTTAATCTTATTTTTGATAAAGTTGCGATAAGCACTCAGTGATTGTCGTAAACCACCGTTGTCCGCTATATTCTCGTTTTTGGTTTTTTCGCCATTGATTGTACGATTAATCTCTGGGATCAGATAATTATTAAAGTGGTTTACAAAGCACTCGGTACGGTCCTTATACGCTATGCCGGATTCGTTAGACCACCACTCACGAACTTCAGCCTCGCTATCGAACATGGAGCCAACTGTATCAAAACCATGGTTTAGTTCATGACCAATTACATATCCCATAGCTCCAAATTTAAGGGAATACGGCCAATATTTATGGAAGAAAGGAGGATGAAATGATCCGGACAACACATTAATTGAGTTGTCCCCAAAGTAATAAAACGCATCTGATTGCATACATATTAATGCCTCTGAAGGTACCGTTTCCTCTGGGAGTTCCTCGTTGTGATGTCCATTGAAACGATCTATGTAGACTTTGAATCGTTTCAGATTTATCTGATTCTGCGCATAAGAACCATCAACAAAACTAAGGTTACGCATCTCTCTGATTAAGAGATGAGTGAATGCGTCATCCTGTTGGCAACCGATGTTTGACTTAATTAAGGACTCCTTTTTTAAAGCCTCTTTGCGAGTCCGTGTATCCAGAAAGTCTGCATTCTCTATAGCCACACGGAAACTCTTTCGAAGTTCGTTATAAATACTCTGGATCTCCTTGCTGGTGTCTTCAATTGAGTATTCCTTTAGGCGAGTAAATTTAGTGTTTATCTAATAATTCACAAGATTGATTTTACATACCAGAAAATATAGTTTTCCCAACAAATGGGGCATCGAAGCGAGGATGCTTCCTTTGCAATAATCCCTCTGATATTTAACCTCTTTGAAATCAGCATCCATAGTGTACAATAACTTCATCACCAAATAATTGGCCACAGAAGGCCCATGTTTGATGCACAGTTTGTCCAGTTCGTAATAATAAGGATCACATGCGAAAGGTTTATCAAGCGTAAAGTTTTCCCCGTTCCAGGCAATCTCGAAATAGTTGCTCCAATGTTTAAACTGGGTATATTTTCTCAGGTATGACTTTTGGGTGCACTCCGTAAGGTCCTCAGGAAAACGATCGTTAAGATTGAGGACATCATGCCAGAATGCAAATACACCGGCAATTACTTCACTTATTTTCTCCTCAGCCAATCCAAATGACTGCAAATACACACGCATGCGTTGCTCGTTTACTTTATAGGCTTCCGTCTCATTGGTGACCAGATTATCGCTGTATACCTTATACTCAAACCCTAGCTCGGGCTTTAGAAAGATAGGAGCGAAGGGAGCTACTGTCATGAGTCTCTCATTGATCAAGCCCTTGGCTCCGTAATTAGTAAGATGAGCACTCATGTTGAACCAATTAAACTTGTCTGCTTGCCACTCCGGACCATCAACCGCCGGGAAACCGCCTATAGATTTGATAAGGGTCAGATAAGCGGGGTCAGTTGCTGGTAGTGGCTGAAGTTCCGCTCTGAGGCAGGCATTATAAAATTTTTGGGCAATTTGCATCTCTTTTTCGTAATTCAAATCGATGGCTAGTGATGACTTCGTAAGCAAATTCTCTGTGACATCGCCTAGTGTGTAAATTATATCCGAGGCACTGCCTCGTATATGCAAACCGCGGCGATCAGGCTGAACATTTTTCCAGTTTCCACAAGCATATTCATAGAAGTCATCGCACGGAGAGATCGAAAGGTTCATATAGCTTTTCATTTTATTTGCATAGGAATTAAGGAACTCGATATCTGCATCTTCAGGGATCAGGTTCTCCTTCTCGTCCTCATTGCTTTCCACAGTTGGCTTGGCCACACATGTCATCCACAGGATGCTCACTATAATAGGCGCCCACAATATGTTTTGCTTCATCGCACATTCACAGCACGATTCCGGATCTTGTTTCCTCTGTTTAGTTCCGAATCTAATCCAAGACTAATACTTAAATGATTCAAGCTCTGGCCAAAGCAGACATTTCTGATTGTTAAACAACGCAAATACTTCCAAACCTTAATCTGTGAGCTTGAACTAGAGCTAAATGCGGTTAAAGGTTTCTTCTGATTTAAAAGTTTAAATGGCTTTTGACTATTTGACAGCCGAATCGTGCCACTATGCTAGAAATTAGTCATAAGGCATGATCAATGATAACAAACAAGTCTAGCCAACTTAACAACAAAAGGCAAAATTTTATTTATATGGGAAATATGTATATGTTTTAGCTCAGCTGGAGCCAAGCTTGTGCTATCACTATTCTATAGAAAAAAGTAATCAAGTCTCAGCTCAGCTGTCTTAGACCCAAGAGACCTCTTACCCGAAATCATAGATTTATGTAGCGCTTGTTCAAAATACTGAATGCTGATAAAGTCGAGACATATTTTTTTTGCCATTGCTCCAAAAACTAATTCTAATCTAATTAAATTATAAAGTGTGGCATATTGCGTCCGGTGAGCGAAATTGGGGAAGCTCTTTTCCTAAGTAAAGGCAATAAAAACAATAAATTGATTGAATAAAGAAAAGATTTTTGCCATGTAACCATTTTTCTCGCATTCATTTGTAATATTTTTCACCCTTTTCTGTTGATTGTCTTGGTTGTCCCCAGACAGACATTAAAATAAAAGCTCCTTCATTTGGCCAATAATTTGGGATTTGCCATCTTCATTTCTTTTTCTACTTTATCGTCTCATTTCCGCTTCAATATGGCTTGACTGAGCTTGGTTTACTGTCCAACTTCAAGAGCAACTCCTGACTCCATGGCCAACTTGACATGGCCCATAACACCTTTTGCTCTTGACTTGGTCTCTCGATAACTTTCAGTTGATTAGCCGCATTTTCTTTCTCTCATTTTCTAATTAACTGCAAGCTAACTTGCTCATAAAAGTCTTGGCAGGAAACATAAAAAAAGAAGACGGAAAAAAGAAAAGTTTACCAAGCAATTGATTTTTATAGAGAGGAGTCGAAGGAAAACTCATTGAAAAATTAATTGAAAAGGTGAAGATGGATCTTTATATATATATATATATATAGTACATATATGTTGGAATACTCGTCCAATTTCGCCTTCTGTCTAGATAGGTTTAAGTGCAGTCCATTTGTCTGCCTTCTGCAGGCCATTAAGACAAAAAATTCTGCTCAAAAGTTGACCCAAATATGACAGAAAAAAAAACGACAGAAAAGGACAGAGTGAGTCGAAGAGAGAGAGAGAGAGAGAAAGGTTAAATTGTGACTCCGGTCTGTGCCTAATGTTCCAATTGCGTCTGACTTGACTTGAATATGGCTTTGGCTTTGACTTTTGCTTTTGACTTCTCTACTCTCCGTTTGCTCTCAGTCAATTTGATTTTTTAATTAAATTTATTATGGCAAACAGCATAAAATTTTATGTGGTCAGTTTGCTTTTCTGGGTCGAATGGCCTAATGACCAGAAGAGGAGTATCCGAGTTGAATTTAGGTCCAATTGCAAGATGCAATGCCTTCTCGTCCTCATAGTGCCTGATGTCCTTCTGACAGTAATCTGCTGCTAATGCTTTTCTCTTCTGCCTCTGTGAGTATCCATTTGTGTGTGTGTGTGTGTGTGTGTGTGTGTGTGTAGTTGTGCGGTTGTTTATTCAATTTCATTTTTCTTTTTATGAAATTTGTATTTTTCATTCAGTTGCCTCTGGATTTATGCAATTCCTTTTTAGACATGAAAATGCAATATTCCTTAGAAATATATTTATTTATATTTGTTTGACTTTGCTTAAATATTTCCTTGGAAATTTAACAAGCAGACTAAATTATTTCATAACCAACAAACAAAAAGAGAAAAAACCATAAATATTTATCAAACAAAACACAGCTTTTGATTTATAAATTGTTTTCAAGTGTATATACTTGGAAGTAATTACAAAAATGTGTATAATAAGAATTCCACGAAAGTTTATAAATAGAATGTCCTTTGGCCTTATTTAATTTAAGGTTAAGGTTACAAAATAACAAAATCGATCTTCTAAATTCATTTTATTATTTCACAACAAGAATTTGTAAGCGATTTGGCATATTAAAGCATGGTTCGCATTTTATCCAAAAATTTCTCAATATATTCAATTTCTGATGAATTTAAACTCTTTGCCTGATAGACACTCTCTTCAAAGCTCTTTTCATCATTTAGACGTTTATAGGCCGCTGCTCGATATAGCCAGGCTCGCAGGTATCTTTTATCAAGATGAAAAATGATATAATCACAATCCTTAATGCCAAGTTTATAATTGTGTTGCCTTTTAATTGATTGGCTTACAGATTACTAAACTAAACAGAGCAACAGGTTTCACTCACTTAATATGACAGAGGGCACGATTTACATATAACACTGGAGTATCGACTATATAGCCCAAACCTCGGGTATAGAATTGAATGGCAGCCTCAAAAGCATTGCGGCGATATTCAAAATTTCCCAAACGTCGATAATTATCGGCGACACGTTCTCGTTCAATGCGAGTTTCGACTCGTCTCTCTTGAGTTTCATCAATTTGCCGCATAAACGTAAATTGATTTGTATTCCCGACTATTTTATTTTTCGATTTCGATCGCTTTATTGACATACGATCATTGAAACTGATCCGTTTGAAGACCAAAAAATTTTCATCTGTTACTAGGCCGCTGCTGTCAACCAAAGGCTTCTGAGGAGCGCTGCCTCTATGTAAGTATTTAGATTATAATATTATAGAATAATGAAGTGACTTTAATTACTTACTCATCCATTTTGTTGGCATTGGCCATTTGATCGAGAAATTGTAGAACTTCTTGAACTTTGGAGGGTTCTTCAAGAAATTTCTCATTCATTTCCGGTGACATTTCATCATCCATGTGGGGCAGTTCCTGTGTGGTCTCAGTGTCTTCTGTTCTGTAATTGTCGGTGTGAGCATTTTTTTTTACTTCTATTTTTTTCATTTTTTCTATTTTTTTTTTTTTTTTTTTTTGTATTTTTATTCTGTTTTGTTTGTATTTAGTTGTTGATGTTAGTTTTTTATGTTGACTAGAATTATTTGAGGTATAAGTGTCTAGGATTGAAATTTTAAATCAAATCAAAATATAGTTTTCATCATTTTCTAATTTTCTGATAATCAAAAGAACAACAATTCTAAATTTGGGGAAAATCGTATAAAAATCTTGAAAGTAATTGGTATGTAAACGGCATTTTTAACTCTCTATTTAACCTGACTTTTCTTTTAACTTTAAAGCCCTCTTACTAAGGCTCATATTTTAATAAAGTTTTGGTCACAATTTCCATATCATAATTTATAATTTATGTCGATTTTTGAAATTTTCTTTTCGCATTTATTTTCTTATACTTTCTCTTCTTGTTAGCGACGTTGCCCATTTATTTGCGTCTAAAATGCTTTTCATCGTTTTCTTTTTGGACTTCCTTTCAGGGTCTGGATAACGAAATGATTTTTCATTTGAATTTAAAATGCATCAGTGCACTGATTTTAATGCATACACAATTAAAACTGCAAGTCAGGAAATTGCAAATGGAGTTTTTAATTTAGCGAGAAAATTAAAACGCGAAAATCAATGAGCAATTGTGAATGCAAATTGAAAATGCACAACAACAACAACAACAACAACAACAACATCGCATGGAAAGGGATTGCATGGGGTGGGGAAGAGAAAACCGAAAAATAAATTAAGTGAATGCAAATCAAACTAATGCATAGTTGTCAACATACGCCACACATTTCTATATCCCACACACACACACACACACACACACACACACACACCCACACTAACCTATGCTCCTCCTTCCATTTTTCATTGTGACTCCAAAAAGTTGAAAAGTTTTTCCATGCTAATCGTTAATTGCTTTTAAAGACAGTGTTGAGGGTTTCGAGTAGGAGGCAGCAGGAGTAGGTGAACGAGCGGTGAAGGTGATTGAAAGGCACTGGAAGAGGGCGGGTCTTCAGTGTGGGGGAGGGTTTGAAGGGTGTTGTAATTGTCGCGCTTTTAAATGCGCAATTTGCAATGCAAATGTACGCATTTAGTTTAGTAAACCGATGAGAAAACCTCATCTCTGCCATCAACAGATGGCGCCACCATCACATGAAAATACTTTTATGGCTTCCTAATGGTTATGGCCAGAAGAGGGTCGTGTGGTTGAGAAAGGGCAGAGACGAAGAGAGCGTGTTGGTATTGGCAAGTTAGCTATGTTTGGCAACAGCTTAGCGCACAATCAATTAAACTGTTTTATTGACACTTTTTTCTATACATAAGCATGCTTTCACATAGATACACACACACAAACGCAGATACACAAATCCTTACAGGAATAAGACTTGGTGGGTATCCTTTTCATAGAATATGATAGGAGTTGAAAATGAATTGAAGATTTCACTGGATTTAATAGGAGTTTGAAGAGTATTTCAAACAAGTTTGGTTAAAGTTTTATAAATTTAAACACGACTTAAAAAGATCTTTCTAAAGTCCGAGTATGATCGTTGACATTTTAAAGCTGTCTTTATATCTCAAAGACTGTTCCAACTTGAATCAAGAGAGGATGACTATATCACATTTCTTCCGTAAGAAAAATCGATCCAAACAGAAGAAAATACGTCAAACACTTCGTCTAATATGGCCGATTGTTACCCATTAAAGTATTTTCGTTTTTGCCATTATGGCATGGAGAAAAAGTAAATACTACAATTAGTTGACTTAACTTCTATGACACACAATTGGCAATTTATTAGCGGAGCATAAAAGGCATCTCTTTTAGATGAGAGGCCGGGCCAAGGAAATTGAATGTCCTTGCGAAAGGGATTTATTTATGGTTCATAGATTAAATACTAATTAACACCCCAAACATAGACGATACACACACTTACGCACACAGACACACACACACATAGACACACTTACACATATATGTAGAAGGAACGAACTGCTGGCATTTGATTTATGTTAAATGAAATGCCGAGAGTCTCCCCTTTTCTCACTCCTCTTCTCTCTGGTGGCACTGTATGCGTATGTCCTGTAAGGATTAGACGTAACTCACACAAAAAGAAAGAGAGGCAGAACAAAGCAGAAAAAAAAAAGAAAATAGAAATAACATTTGCCTGGGCCATTGACCATGCTCGTTCTAGGTCCTCGTCCTCGACTTTGGCTGCTCTGCGTATCTTTTTTGCTTAATGCCATAAATTCTGCTTAAATTATTGGGGTTGGTTAACACGCTTCGTTTTCGGTTTTCGGTGATACCCTGCAATCAACCCAGAAGTACATTGATTTCTTGAACTCCATGAAATAGGAAAAAATTCATAAGATTCACAATATATCTTTTATAAACACATTCATTTTTAGGTTTTAGGGTATTAGGTGGTCGACATAAACTTCTGCTTGCTGGAGGCATTTTTTCTTGTCTATCTTACTGTTCATTTCGTTTTACTTTAATGCGCCAAACAACAAGCACTTGACCCTGCCAATACTTGAGAGTACAGAGATTTGGGTAAAGTGTGGAAACTTAAAGGCGCCAAATTATAAGCAAATATTTTTCAACTAGAAAAAAATGAAAATCTTCGCAAGTGAGGGGCAGACAAAAATCTCAGTCTCAGAGTCAACATTTTTCACACAGTGTTCACACTCATTCAGCCAGCAGACTTCGCCTGGGCCTGTGCTTCTGCTGGGCCTGGTAAGGGGCTGGTTCGAAACATTGTGAAATTTATGTGTCTGCATGTCGCGAATGCGTAAAAAACCTGCATAAGAATCCGATTCTGGTGGGGCATAATCAAGCGAGAGACAATGCTGGACTCCAAATGCCATCTCCACCATAAAGTCTGTTCGTTTGTGTTAAGCCCCATCCCGAACAGGTTGTGATTGTTATCCAGAGAGAGAGAGAGAGAGAGAGTGGGTGGTTTGAGTGGGTTGATTAACGGGTCCACCATGCAGATGTATGATTATGGGTATTTATTTATTTATCGGCCTATGCAAATGAGTGTTGCAAAGAGTAGTATACGAATTCCCCTTCAAGCCCATCTTTCCGTTCTGCCTCTTTCTCTTTTTAAATGAAATTTAAGCTTGGCTTATTTTAATACACTAATTAAATGCGCTTTAAAATATCATTTATGAATTGCACCAGCAGAAAATTGAAATACCCAAACAATTCCAAAATAAAAGAGAAACAACGAAACGTGCGCATGAAAATTTTCATATTTAATACAGTGGATAAAAATCTGCAATGGATATTTAAATGAAAATTTACAAAATAAATTAAACACGTTTCAATTTTATAAAGTTCATGTCAGATTTATGGGAAAATAATTTGTACCTACATCTTTTTTAAATATATTATGTTATTACATAATGCCAATCGATTTGATGTTGGTGTTATTTTAGAGTCTTGACTTTATGGTTCTTCGTTCATAGAGAGTTTGACCTGTAAAGCCTTATCATTATCATTGACTTTTTGTGTTTTTGTACCTCAAATCAGTTAATTGATGTCTTAATGCCAAGAGCATTGAATTTTCGATTAATTTTTTCTTTTGACTATAATTTTTTTTTTGCTTTTAATATAATCTACTTCTGCCGTAGGCTAGTTGGATAATTTTACTCTTCAATTATAAATACCTAATTGAAAAATGTGTTTAATTAAATGCAAACTATTTAAGTCACATCTTTTCCAAACGAAGCTCTGCCAATGAAATGTGCATTAACCAGGCTCTCTTTCTCTCTCTCTTTGGCTCTGTGTGTGTGAGATTTTTTTTTTCATATCATTCCGATTAAAAATCCATTGAGGCATTTGGTGGTTTGGATGCAAAAATTGCGACTTAATCGAATTAATTAAAATTTCATAATAATTTTCTATAGAGTGAAACGAATTTTCGTGGCCAAAAGAATCCCCTAAAAGGCCCAAAACAATTTCGAGTTGAGCGCACAAAAAGCCAACCGCATATCAAAAATGCGTCTAGGTGTGTGTGTGTGTGTGTGTGTATGTGTGTGGGAGGTGTATATGTTGGCAATTTAATGCAAATTTATTTAAATTTCATTATTGAAAATAATCAGAGGCCAGGGTAGCGACTGCCATTGAATTTGGCGAGTGTTTTCACTTTGCGCCAATTAAATGTACACATACATATAAATCATATAAATGTGTGTGTGTGTAAGTGTATATGGGAATGCAAATATCCGCAATTAAGCAATAATAATAAGCGTCATTAATAAATCATTGCGAGTGAAACAAAAACCAAAAAATTGTATGACCAGCAACATGGTAAGGAGGTGGACAATGAGTATCAATATGGCTTTTTGTATGGCAAGTGACATGTTTGTTGGTGGTCGATAGATTGCGGGGGGTATAGGGGCCAGCAGATAGTTGGTTATGGATGTGGATCTGGTCAATGAATGGATATTGAAAGCCAGTGTTTGTGTGTGGATTGGTTTCTGTCATTGTATTCACTCGTTGAGAATTGCAATTAACATTTCACAAGTTGATGGCGTTTTATTTAAAATTTCTGAAGAATAAAATGTTATGTCCACCATATACATATATCCATGTGAATATTGAAAACAATTCTTTATGACAGCTATTTTTTGAGGTTTGCCTTTTAATTGTACATTAAAGTAAGGTAAAATTGTAAAAAATTTATGGAGAACAATAAATTAAATACATAAATTTGAAAGTTACAGCTTAAAGCACTACAAAATTTAAGAAATTTCAATAATTTTATGGAAAAACAGGTTTTCAAAATTAGAAAAAACTCAAAACGAAAAACCTCAAATATGACTAAACATTTTCAATGCTAACTGAGTCTGATGAAATCGAGGGCTTGGTGTAGGGTTGGGTATATTATCTATTTAGTATATATTATTTTGAAAGAGAAACAAATTATTCTGTGGATTAGCTGCCAACTAATTTATACATGTAGTTAGTAGTAAAGGATTGAAAACAGTTTCAACTTTTTTTTTTTTTTTTTATTTATTTAAGCGCTGAATCCATACATACAAAAATAGTATCATAACAACACAAGTAGATGATATAAAAAGGACCAAACCTCATTGGTATACCCAAGAGGACTATAAATATTATTGTTGATGTTGGTTAGCTAATATTTTTGGCGAAGCCCTTTCTTTTTAGCCGTCTAAGAGGCCTGGCAGGTAGTAATCGTCTTGCGAGGATACAGCGGTGTCTATTAAGCCGGTCGCTATATCTGCTGGTGTGTCTACCGATCTGTTCCTCCACTGTGTGCAGGTTGAGGTCACGGTGTAGTGTGGATCCACGCACATACCATGGACAGTTCGTTATTTGCCGCGCAGCGCGATTTTGGAGCACCTGTATGCGTTTGTAGTTGGATTGAGCCGAAATTCCCCAGATCTGCACGCCATACAGCCAGATTGGAGCAATGCAGTGCACGTATACTGCTCTTTTGGCCCTGAGCGACATAGAGCTTTTCCTATTAATCAGCCACCTTAATTGCTGCATTCTTTGGCCACATTTTTTTGCTGTAGCTTTAAGATGTTGGCCAAAGGTAAGGCGTTTATCGAGAGTGATGCCAAGATATCTAGCTTGCGAGGGCTGTTCGAGAGTTACGCCTTATAGTTGTATAGCCGTTGTGTTGTCTCTGAGCGTTTTTAGTGTGTAGCAGGGATTCATAGTCTTCTGTGCGTTGATTTTTAAGTTCCACCGCTTACACCAAGCTGAGAACGTGTTGAGATACTCCTGCATACCAGAAGCTGCCTCAGAGCGACATTTTGAGCTGTATAGAAGGGCGATATCGTCCGCATAAGTGGCAAGGAGAGCTTTGCTGGGGGAACACATATGATTTTCGTTAGGACTCGGTATGTCTGCAGTATACACTGAGTAGAGTAGTGGGCCCAGTACGCTGCCCTGTGGGACTCCAGCTCTCATAAAGTAAGCGTTGGAGAATGTGTTCCTGACCTTAATCATATACTGCCGGCCTTCTAAGTATGATCGAAGGACACTATAGTGTGGTGCTGGGAATAATTTCTTTATTTTGCTCAGCAAACCCATATGCCAAACTCTATCAAAAGCTTGCTGCATATCAATGAAGACTGCGTTACAATACTCCTTGTCATCAAAGGCTTGTAGTATGTGTTTCGCCAATCTATGAACTTGTTCCACAATGCCGTGTCCCTCGCGAAAGCCAAACTGGTGATCCGGCAAGATATGGCGTTCATTAATGATGTCTTTCAGTCGGTTCGCAATAATCCTTTCCCATACTTTAGAGAGTGAGGGGAGGAGACTTATTGGCCGATACGATTCAGGATCGTTCTCTGGTTTACCAGGCTTATGGTAGTTTCAACTACAATTAGAAAGGCAGCCTTTCCTAGCTCCACAAAGTATGCAATAAAATAGTCTGGACATCAAAATTTATAAGTCTTGACTTTCTTTTCACAAGGCGCAGGTTCATACTAAAAGTACTTTGTGAAGATATTTCACTTATGGACATCAAGTAGACAAAGTAAAAAGAGATTTACAATAATTACAGATTTTATACATCTGCAAGAAGCTTCCACAATTTCATTTCAATGCAGTGATACGATAGAGATCGCACATAAGAGTCAAGAAAAGGTCATTCCAGATAACTGTGGGTGAAATTTAATTTTGCGCCGCATCTATAAGCCATTGATCATTGCATCATTTGGCTTTAGTGCCCCAGACTTTGCCCTTCCGAAAAGCAATTAAAACATGCTTTCCACGTTGTTGCCCCTTCTTTGTACTCGAACATTTGACACAACAACTAACGATTCCTTGTTCTTTTTCTCTGGTTGTACCTCTCTCCTTCATGCGTTTGTCGTCCCTTTTCGTGAAAGCGTGAAAACTTTTGGGGGGCATTCTTCTTGGACACTCTCGTAAATTTCACCATGGACGTTTTTATGTGAATGTGTGTAAGGATAGCAGTAGTAAGAGTGTGTATGTGTGCAGCGAGGGCACTTCAAATAATTTCAGAGCACAAAAATTTATTGCAATTTTGGTAATGAGTGTGCAGCAACAGGAGGAGGAGCAAGAGCAGGAGCAGGGGCAGGAGCAGAAGCTGCTAGGAGGAGTTAGTCATGTACCTTAATGCTGTTAGTGTTTGCCTGGCGGTTTTTCGGTTTTCCTGTGCGTTCGTTGTTTGAACTTTGTGGCATTTCCGTTGCATTTCTTTTGTGTGTTCGCTACGGAAACGGAAGTTTTTAATGTTGGCCATTGCCCGTAAGTTTCTCTACTTTTTGCATTGTGTGTGTGTGTGTGGATAGTATCTTAGGGCCCTGCCTTCTTTCCCTTGCATTGTTTTTGTGTAAAATTAAATGGTTTTTTTCCCACCCCCTGGAAGAGAGCTATAATGGGGAGACGACTAGTGGAGTTGCTTAAATGCTTTTTAAAGCTTTTGTTCCTTTACACTACTACAAAGCGTATTTTCAATGTTTTTTTATTTGTTTTTGTTTTTTTTGTTTTCTCTCTGACGTTTGTTTTTTGTCGTTTTTGTACAGCGGCTGCCCGCATTTCTGTTGTTGCTCTTATGGCCAAAAGGCCTACTCTTACCAGTAAAAGGGGGACCAAGATAAACATGCATGCATACAACACACACACACACACACACATACACAAACAGACAAGCAGCAGCGTCAAGTGCGTTTACGTTTTATATCCAAAATGCACGTCGCTCGTAAATCTCGCGCGTGAAAAACATCAGTTTTCAGTTGTTGTTGGCCTAAAGACTGGCCAAAGCCAGCGAGGTGGGGAAACATGGTCGGTTCGCGGTCGCGTGTCTGCTGCTCCTGGGGTCCACACAGACCAACCACCCACTCATTCCCCTCCATCCATTCATCCATCCATCCATCCATCTACTACCTTCTCTCCTCCAAAAGCTACAGCTTTAAATCTGCTTGCAAATCTAGGCATCAAATGGTATACAACAAAATAAAGGCAAAACCAAAAAGTATTTTCAGGGTATACTCATTTGTCAGAAATATCACAAACAAATGAAAAAATGAATCGAAATACTATTAAATATATCGACTTTATTCAGTTATTAGATGTTATTCAATAGCTAAATAGTTAGATATAGGAAACAAACAAAGGCACTTAAATAGATGAGGAATGAGTTAATGGACCAATTTGAAATTCCATTTTCAAGGGTATATCGTTTTCAGCAAGCCCGCATTTGGCCTCAGTTTGGGTTTTCTGTTCTGTTTTATTATGTATTCTGTTTAAAAAATCAGACATGCATCGCTTTTCATATCCCGCAGACACATTGCCTCAACAATGCCTCAAACCTTGTCGTCTTTTCTAGCGTAACTCTAACCTAGGCTAGGCTGCTAACCCTTTTGTCACGCCACTCGTCAGCTTTTGATGTTTTTTTGCTGGTTTCATTTTTAATACTTCAACATTTCGGGCAACCCCACTTTTTGGAGTTGAAATTTTTGTCTCACACCTGTTCCAGCACTTCAGCCGGCTCTCTCACTGATACAGAAATTAATTGCGTGGATCGAGTGGCTAGCTGAGAGTGAGTGTTGCCAAAATGTTGATGCTAGGCTAAGCCGGCTTCTGCCCCCCTCTCTCGCCCTCTCACACCATTGTCGTTTCTCTGCTATCCGGCTTCCCGTTTACCGCTTCCATTTCCCTTGCTCTAGAACCGCAGAGCCCCAAAAGTGACAAACGCAAACACATTTGCCATCCGCCAGATACTATTGTGTATGTGTGTGTGTGTGATGCGACCAGCTTGTATGTGTATGTGTATGTGGGTGTGGGTGTGTGCGAGTGAGCACTTGACGAGATTTGTTTATTTGTCTATGCGAATGGCCCGTCTGTGGCTGTCTGTGTTTGGATTTTGCGTCTGGGCACACAGAAAAAATTGTTTATATCTATGCATATATAAAACGAAATCCGTTAGAACAACAGCAAAAACAAATCTGTGAAATCTTTTACATTGTTTTTGTTGCTTTTAGACCCGCAGAATTTTTCAATATGTTCGAATGGCAATGTAAATCACTTTCACCATTTAATAAAGCCTTAAAAAAATTCTACGAAATTCAAATTAATTTCGACTTTAACTTATTTACATTGAAATATAAAAAAAATTGTTAAGAGAGTGTAATGATAGTTTTTTAAATATATACCAGTTTATAACATTCAGAAAACCTCAAACGCCTTAATCGTGGGGCTGCTCTCAAGGTTATATTCCCTTGCAGATATTGATCATAAAAGCTAATTCTCTTTTCCCTTTTCTTTTTTAGTACAAGGTCTAAAATAAAGTCTAATTTGTAATATATATGGATGAAACTTGGCATGAATGAATGAACACACTTATCACCCATATAAAAACACAGTGCGTATACGTAATTAAAGCGTTGCATTGGAGTATTTTCGTACACTTTCAAGTCAAAGGCGGATAGAATTGGGTATAAACTTAAATACACTTATTTAAACATGGATTCTAAGTTAATTCATCAAAAAAGACTATATTGTATATATTCAGATAAACGAACAGACATTAACAGACAAATTTCCTTATATTAAAATTGTCGCTAAGTGTCTGTGTTGAATTCATTTCACTTGCAAAAATCAAAGTTGTCTGTGATTGATGGCACAATTGGTTAATTTAATTTGCCTTTCCCAAAAGCTGATGCCACAGACAGCTAAATGTATATATACATATATATATATCTTCGATATCGTCATGCAATCGGGCACCAATTTTAATCTCATTTAATTATTTAATTTGATGCTTGTTTTATGCGATTTTGAACATAAAATGAGTCACGGCCACGCCTCGAATCCTTCTCCACCCCCCCAAAAAATGTTATTAATTATGCCAATGCAAAGTTTTTCCTCATTTAGGCTTACATTGTTATTGTTATTGCTGTTGTTGTTGAGTTAATGCATAAATTAATAGAAAATGCATTGTGTATATTTAATTATTTACAGTAAATCTTTAGCAGGTAATTTTGATTTTTGTCCATGGGCTTATAAATATTTAATTTATTATTTATTTATATATGCATTTTGTTTGCAGAAAATTTTGCGGAATTTAAGTTTCAATAATGCAGCATAATCTGGAGAAAATTAATAAATTAGATGCACATACATAATTACTTTAAAGTGATGAAATTTTGTTTGCTTGAAAGCAAATGGTTTTAAAATTCCACTTTCTTACATTCTAATTTATAATTTATAGAATTCCTTTTTTTAAATCCAATCAATTATGTTTAAATCTGCTTGAGCCATTATTCAAATTAGTTTATTTAAATCAAACTGCAAGTCAAGACTAAACATTAATTTCGCATATTTGGCATTTCTCTCTCTCTCTCTCTTTCTCTCACTTTTTCTTTAGGCAAATACGTTTCGTATTTATTTATTTGTCAGTCCATTAAATAAGAAATAAATTCTGTATAGAAAATTGAGCCAAACACAATATTTGTCAAGCATAGATCATGGGAATGAGGAGCTGAAAGCTTCTCACATCCAGTGAAGATTGGTCCTGGCCCATTAATTTGCACAAATCCGCGTAAATATTTGTACACAAATTGCATCTGTTTGGTAACATTTCGAGCATTTGCTCATTTGTGGAAGTCAACAAAACATTTCCATAATGGCCAAATATGGCATAGGGCAAGAGGCTTCATCTCTTGCCAATCTAATGTCTGTAGTTCTCCAGTTCCATTTCCATTTCCATTTGGATTGCCAGGTAGCAGGTGCCATGCTTGGGATGTTCGTGTGTTTGCGAGACCAAATTTTGAATCGCCAGTTGCCCCGCCGTTAGGTTATTTGTGCTCATTGATTTATGCAACGCCATCTTGGTCTACCTTTGCCACTGAGTTTCACCCAGTCCTGTTCTTATTCCAGCTCCCACTTCTACTCCTACTCCTAAGACTGCTACGTTTCCGCCTATGCCTTGCCTTGGGCTTGCTTTGGCAAATGCATTATTCAAAATTGGCTTTCCCTCTCTCTCCCTCCCTCAAGCACACCCACATAGACACACACACACACACAGAATCGTTGTCGACCGAAAATCACCCTGGGGTAAAGTGATTTAGCATGTACCTTGGCCCCTTAACCGCATTGCAATTGTAATTACCCGAATGGCTTCCGCACCCAGTATTCAGCTGAATCCCTTCCCTCATTTTTGGCCCAATTTTTATTGGTCGTGCAATGCTGCAATTAGTTCCAAATCATAAGCAGCACTTCCGTTTGGTCACCACCCCCCACCCCCAAAGCCCCAACCCTCTCTTCAATTGTGCTGCACCATTGCAATTGCGTGCAAATTTAAAATTTTCAACAAAAACGATACAAAACCACCAACCACAACAGACAACAGATATAACAATAATCACAATGGCTTTCAAAATGTGTGCAATTCCTTTTTTCCAGTTTTTTTTTTTTGTACAATTTATAAAGGTTCGTGTTGAATAGGGTGTTAATCCTCGGAAATTTAAACAGATAAACCAAAATATATATTCCACTGTGAGATATGCAAATGAGCTGAACCAGAAATTTACAAAAGATTTGTACATTAATCTCAATGAAACCAAAAATGTGGGATTCGGAATTGAAGTACCAAATGTGGGAATTCCATAAACATAAATAAAAGTGAATATTAGTCGAACTAAGTTAGTTTAAAACATTTTAGAGTTAACACATTTATTTACATGTACAATAACTGTATTAACCCTTTAGAGCAACATTTAGTCATATTTTTGAGTCGAAAATTATAAGGCATATGAAACGTTAGAAATTTGTTGAATATAATGAATACTTGACCAGCCTATTGCATACTTTGAGGCGCAAAGTTCCGCCCTAGACTCTGCTATGATATAAGACTTTATGCAGGGTTAGGATAACATTGAATTCATCGAGTTAATATCTTTTTATTCAGAGATATAGAATAAAAATATGTATAAAATTAGAAAATATAAAAGCTAAAAATAGACCAAAACTGAGACTATTTTGTTTTCTGTTGTGTCTCATTTAAATGCTCAATTTAGTTGGATTATTGTGCTAAAATTAATGTCCATAAGTAAATAACTTCATGAAAATCTCTGCACTAAATTAAACACAAAATGTTGCACTTTGGAAACGAAAACGTAATTTACACATACATATACATATATACATATATGGATATATAGTCGAATGGAGGTTGTTTTAAAAGTTTGGAATTTTAATTTTTGCCTGACCACGAGCATTTCTACCTGCAGTCGATTTGTAGCAACCGCCAGCTCATGCCTCACTCTCTCCCTCTCTCTTGCTCTCCAAAGTGCAGCCTCGAACCTGAAACATATTCAACCATATCCTTTCATATTGTTGTTGTTGTTAGCATTGCGTACTGCGTGTATCTGGAGTGTATCTGTGTATTTATAATTTATATGCATTGTCAGCGAGCGCAGGTTGGCTGTTTCCCCAGGGACCCTTTTACCCATGCCATGGCATCGTCCTGCCAACTGCAGCATTCATTCGGCTGCAGATTGTTTTATGCGTTTGCACACACGAGCACTCGAATTCCATTGAGATGGAGTGGGGTGGGGAAAGAGCTGGAGTGGGTCTGCGATATTGCATTGTTGCATATTTAGCAATAATAAAATATTTAGTGCCATTTCCATAAATTTATTATCGCCAATGCACACACTCACACACACACACACATGCAGAATACAGGGCTCACTCATTCATTCATTGAGTACACACAAAAGTCAGATGAAGGCTGAGGAGAGAGGTGTTTTTTCTGCCCGCCAATACTTATGCCCCCACACCCTTAACCCCTGATTGCAGGTTAAATATTATAAATGAGCCATAAAAATTGCAATTGCCTTTGCAGTAGTTCGTTACCTGAGGCCTGAGCAATATGATAAATTTCTATTCGATGGCAGCTGCTGGGCGCCATAATCGCTGTAGTCGAAAAATCTTGTAGTAATCACCCCCTGACTACACCACCACTCAGCCTCCAGTCCCAGTCCTAACTACCCTCCTAAATGACAATCTGCATTCAAATGGCTTTAGCCTTACATGATAAATTACACACCTTGGCCTTTTCAATTTGTGCAAGGGGTTTGGGAAGATTTGCAAATTGTTGCATTGCACAAATATTTTCCAGACATTTGGGGGCATTCATGTTTCGCAGTGTGGGCAAAACAAAAGCCAAAAGCCGTTGAAGAATTTATGGCCTTGCACTATGATTGCAGGTGCAACGACTGGGGATGGAATGAATAATGGGTACTATATAATAAATATCTCTTTATCTATTATATGACATATCATATTGAGTTTCTATACAATGATATTGATATGATATTGTTAATATGATACAAATTTTGAATTCTTAATTCGAATTTCACAATTAAGAGTTTTAGTTGGTTTTTTTAGCTGCAATTTTTATTCCATGTCCCCGAATCAAGAAGCATTTTCCGCCTCATTGAGTATAAATATGTAGCATCAACAACTGAGTAATCCGTCCTTATAAACAACTAGATTTTTAACGCCTCTTTTGCCTCTAGTCTACCATTAATTAAACTAGTCTACTAAGACTATAAAGATCTAAAAGTATATGCAAAATATTCTTAAACAATTCTCATGTAGTAACATTTTTGATTTGATTGAAATTATTTTAGTTTTATAACTTAATGGAAAATCGCCTAAAAGTATAGTTCATTGAACGCACACTTTCAGCGTTTGTGATATTTGATAGTGTCCTTTGGTCTTGTATTTGTATTGTGTGTGTGTTCTTTCTATCTATTTATGTCAATCTATTTTCTTCCGTTTTTTTGTTGTTTTTTATGTTTTTGTATTATCAATAAGGATACAGATAAAGTAAATACTCGATGATGTAATATATACGAAAATAATATTCCATTTATTTATTTATTTATATTTCAACATTTGTTTTGTTCTCTCCATTGCTATTATGGTCGTTCCTACTGTTCTTGTTGTTGCTCTCTCCATAAATTGTCGCTAAATGATAATCATAAACAATTTTGTCGCTGTAATTCCAGTTTGTAGTCTCCGACCAAGAGGGGGAGTGCGGGGGCAATGTGGCGGGTTTGTATAGTATACCGAATGATAAATGTGCTTAGGTCGCGCCGAGTGTCAATTGTGTGTACAGATTTTCCATATACTTTTGCCATTATATTTATGGTCTATATGCTTATTCAGTAAATATTCACACATTTGCAGAGAGAAAGAGAGAGAGCAATAGAGTGAGTTGAAATCAATTGAGTAAATATATATATATGAACTATTTATTCAATTGAAGTGATTTTTAGTGGTAGCAACATATTTTGAATGACTTTATTTTGTTCTCGCAATTTCAATAGCAAAGACTACTCAAGTCTGAAAGATAAAATTCTCTATTTGTCCGAACATAACAACTTGTGTCTTCTGTCTGTCCGTTGTCTTTGAGAGAAAGAGCCTTAACCAGGCCATAGCCTTTGGCCCAAAGTTGCAATATTATAACGTTGCACAAAACTTTCCAGTTGCAATAATTCGGATGTGCGAACTTTTTAAAGTTTTTGTACTCATCAATTGCTGCTGCTGCTGCTCCTGCTGACGGCAGGGGGATGAAAATAAAAGGGAATCACTAGGTTAGTCCAACTAGTAAGCAGCTCAAGTTGCCATCATCCGGTTGAAGGCAATGGGCGTATGCTCGGAGTGCGGTCCAGGTCAGAGGAGTATGCTTTTTGGTCAGCTGCAGCACGCAGTTCCTTTTGTTAATGATACTCTTGCCAAATATCAGAAAAAGAGACTAGGGCAGCATGAGGCAAAGGGCAGGGGAATCATCGTCGTCGTCGTCGTCGTCCTCGTCATCATCATCATCATCATCGTCGTGGATATGGAAAGGAAAGGATGCCAGGATGCCAAAACAGGAGTCGGTGCAATGAGGGGCAACCATTTTGTGGATTTATTGACATTCTGTGATGTTATTAAAGTTGATTGCCAGAGACTGTGCACGTTTTTGGCTTAGACGAAGTGCCTTATATCTGCCTCTGCTTCTAGCTCTTCTTCTTCTGCTTGTGTGTCTGTGGCATCAAAATGCAGCTCAGCTTCCACAAAATGCATTGGATTGCAAACAGTGGAGTGGAAACACAGCTCAGTGCGGTCAATTCGAAAGAAACAATAGCCAGACACACCACAGAAGGGACACAAAAAGGAGGCAGCTGCAGTATAATTCAAAAAGAATCGGAGTGATGAGGGGCTTGACATGGCGGTAGCATCATTGTCATCATCATCAAGTCTAATATGCGCATTATTGGTTTTGTCCTGTTCAGATCTCCTGTTCTATTCTGTTCTGTTCCCTTTTTTGGTTTGGCTCTGCAGTTATCCTTAATATGCCTTGCATGTTAATATGCTTATCCTGCGTGTTCTTGTGTGCGGTCCTCACACACACACACACAAAGCACTCACTGCCAACTCGTGATGCAAATATGAAATGCAAATTCTGTGGACCAGAATATTACAGGAAAATAAAAGTAGGTATTCCTATATACCCTATATACTCATTCGCAAGGTAAAGTGAACCAGAATTAAAATATATTTCATTTATTTGCCTGGTCCTTAGGCAAACTCTGATTTACTGAATTGACAATGTAGATCGGTAAAGGTTTGAAAGAGTATACACACTTTGGCCTATGTAAATATTATATTGCCATTTGATTTTGCCTTTTCTCTTTCATTTTTCATTGCTGCCTAAGTAAATCTAATAAAAGGAAAAAAGTAACACAAAATGTGCGTAGCCAACAAAATCCTTTTGATCTTGTTTTTTAATTTTTAGCATTTAATTTTGTTCCCATCTCTTTCGTTTTCAGGTCTCTCTCTCTCACTGGTTCTCTGTCTCTTTCTTGGTCTTACTTTCTCTATGCCTTTATTTCGTTTCGTGCTCAAGTTGCTTTGTTTGTGGCAACACATGGCGTATACTTTATATATATATATAAGTGAAAACTCAATTTCGTATGCTAAAATTTTGTTGATGAAAAAATGAAATTTGGGTTATTGTGTTGTTTGCTATTGCAAATTTCATCAGACGCATATTAAATTGTTGAACACCCTTGTATATTAATAGAATTTCTGTTTTACTAAGTGGCTTCTACTACATGCAAATATTGTAGGTATATTAAAATTGATTTTCAATTTAATATGAGAAAAGTTTCATCCTCAAATGGCCTACTTTTTTGCTCTTTTCACTGTAAATGCGGTAAATACCCTTTCTTTGGAAACTCAATCTGTTATTGTTAACAAATGCTTTTTGGCACTTGAAACAAATTACTACAGATTTCCACTTTTCATGTCAACAATAACAATAACAACAACAACGACAACAATGAGTGAAGAATAGTGTGACTAAGGATAGCGGAAAATCGAGAAAAGCTGGCTAACAAGGTAAAAAAGCTGGCTCAAATACACAGTGACAGCATGATAAAAAGCGAATCAAAAAGAAGTGAGTCCAGTCCAAAAGAAAAGAAAAAAACATTGTACAAAATTTTAAATTCTTTTAAATTTGTGTTGAGTTTATTTATAATTTCCATTAGCGAAACTTAAGTCTTAATTTAAATCACATTTTCTTTTTGTTTCTTGAAACGAGTTAATGTTTATAATGGCTTACTTGCTCTCTGATTTTTTCAAGTGTATAAAAAAACAAGTTAAGCCTTAGAGCCAGGGTCGAAGGGAATGGATCGTCAAGATTGTGTGTGTGTGTGTGTGTGTGTGTGTGTGTGTGTGTGTGTGTGTGTGAATAACAACATTTTTAACATATTTTCTTTTTGTTGTGTTGCGCGCCAACCTTTATGCAATTTATTTCTGCACGTTTTTCGCGTGTTGGCTTTTCTTGTTTTTTTTCACTCACTCTTTATATGTATGTATCTTTATGTTTTGGTGTTTTCCTTTTTGTTCTGCTCGGTTACAAAGTATGCCTGGCGGCTGGTAGGGCAAAGTACAATCTTTTGCTTGTCTTTCACTTCAACGGCAGAAGTCAGATTTTGAGTTGAACATGGCAGATCCGACTTTGAATACTCTTTTATAGTTTAGTTGCTTATTAGCACAATTTTTTATTCGTTTACTATAAAGAAAGTCACAGTTTATGAATTTTTGATTTTATCATTAAATGTTCTGTAATAAGAGTATCAGTAAATTTGGCTTTACTCTTTTGGAACATTTTTTTTCTTCTTGGTCAAAAGGTAAAGCGGTTACGTTGAAAAAGGCGAAAAGTGGCTTAGCTCGCGGCGGTCAAACGTTTTACCTTTAAGACTGAACTTCAACATTGTTTGGCCAACAAATGCGAAACACAAATCTGAGATACTTTCGAACAGGAGTGAGCTAAAGTTTAAAGTTCACAAAACAATGGCGTAAGTTAAGGTTAAGCCAGAAATAGTTAGCTGGCAACCAGTTCCCCAGCACCTATCAACCCACTCACCAAACCAAAATCCCCTGCTGTTTGCTTATGCAGCTCAAGTCGCCACGCTTGACACATTTCTCGAGAGACGCCCGCACATTCTTGTCATCATCGCTGGCATTTGCCATAGTTGTTGTTGTTGTTGCTGTTGTTGTCCAGCTGTAGCCGTAGCAACTTGTCAACGCAGTCATCAATGTCGGGCGTGACAGCATCAGCGCCTGTAAGTATGCCATGCTTTTGCAATGTTCGCACATTTAGCTTCTTGTAACTCTCCTGCTCCCTGCTCTCCAGCCCTTGCTCTTGCCCTGTCCTGTTCGTGTTCCTTATCTGTCCTTAAACATGTTGCATGCCTCTGTCACTGGGTTTCTGTGCCAATGACCAGCATATAAAGAAAAGTCGCAGGATGAGAAAAAGTGGTCAGTACGTCAACTGATGGACAGGCCACTTGCAGCTACTGCTAACAAATATTAATGAGAAAATGCTGCCAAACGTGATCAACATTAAGTCAAAGAAAATTGTTAATAATTTTCGCGTTAGAATACTAAATGACAGAACAAAGCAAATTAGGTTAAAGATGTTTAAAGGGAAGCTCATAACATCTATAAAAATTATTGAATAAATGTTTAGTGCCTTTGGTTAACTTAAGCTTAACTTAACTTTAGCTGTATATACTTTTAACTGTAATATTCCCCCATAGATCTTCATCGTATTTTGGCTAAACCTCAAGCCAACAGTCCTAACGTTTTGTGGCCTCGATTAATAATGTTAAATTGTTAGACGAACCCTTTTTTCTTTTCTCGGAGCTGTGATTCCCTCTCCTAGCATATGCATGACTTCTATGATTATTGTCATTTCGATTGCCCAAAGTTTCCCCCTAATACAGCACGTGCTGCATGGCCATGGACTCCGTTCTCTTGTTCCCCCTAAGCGCAATTCAGTTGCCGGAAGCAAAACCACAAAAAAAAAATAGAAAAAGAATGTCACGTGCAAAAAACTTTCTTAATTTAAAAGAAATTTTCAAACAAACTCAATTAAATAATTTCAGGCACAAATAAAGATGAAAATGTGACAGAGAGAAGGAAAATTCTAGGTAGACTAACGGCATAAGCTTTTCACAGTTTTTACACGCCATTCTTCGCACACACACACACACACACAGCGACACTCGCAACATTCCTCTTTTTGCTCTCTTGCAAGACAATTTTAATGCCACAAAATTTTTAATTGAGTTAATCCTAAAAACCACATGCTGGCTAACGAGCCAGATGCCAGTTTCCTTGTTCTAACTAATTTGCTGCATGCCATAGATAGACTGACTAAGAGAAAGAGATAGAGGGTAGAGGGTAAAGTACTCATCCTGCCACCATTACACTCGGAGAGTAGCGCATTGGGAGGTGAGGCAATAGGGGGAAGAGCACACATGTTGCCTTCGAGGCAAGTTCATGTCCAGATAACTGCAGCTGTACCTAATGATTATTACTTTTCCTTCTTCAAGTTGGCTAGGAAAAACTAGTTGGAAACAACTTTTAAATATATATAGCTCAGTTTTCATTCCCTACGTCAAGAAGACGACTAAAACTAACCAAAAAAAAAAAAACAAAATATGGAAGATCCAGAGGACTTTTTATTTGGACCATCAGAAGTTATGAGTTTTATGAAACAATTGGAAGATATTATAGCAGCCAATAAATCAGAGTATATATATATTTTTCATCAAAAATTAATCTAGAAATTGATGGCTACTTATTCTGTTGCTTGTAATTTCGCAGTAACACCAAAGAGAAGGATGTAAAGACACCGGAAGTTGATATTACAGCTGGTGTGACAGAAGACAATTTTATAGTCATTCGACGAATGCCAAAGGGTAAGAAATCCTATGGTGCCTCAAAGTCCGTGTCAAGACGAACCCACAAGCCGGTTAATGTGAATCAGATGTCGTTTATGCGTCAAGTCGATGTGACTAAAAAACAACGTCAACAGGCGTTTGAGGAACGCCATCGAGTGGCTGAGAATTTTCGCAGGCAAGTTGAGTTAGATTTGAAAAGGAGAGCTTTATTTATTGAATATTCTCACTCAGATTGGGCAACGATGATTTTCGTAAAAATAATTATGAGCGTGCCATTTTAATGTATACCAAAGGTTTATCGTATATTAATGATACGCCAGTTCTCTATTGTAATCGTGCTTTGGCTTTTGTAAAGTAAGTTTTAGAGAGATTTTAAGCTAGATATTTCTATACTTAAGTTTCTTTTACTCTGATAAGGAAACGTGAATATAACTTGGCTCTATTGGATTTGGATTATGTCTTGCATAAATTAAATCCCAAATGTATGAAAGCTTGGCTCTATCGTGCTGGCACCATGAAACGTATGAATAACGAAACTGGATTCGAATCAGCCATAAATATGGCTCGCAAATACCAAAGAACAGAAAAGGATACTGCATATTTACAAATGTTTTTGGAAAAAGTGCGTTCGGATTTCTAAATGGGGCACTTTTGCATTCATATAGATTTTTATCTTTAAACAACAAATTTTCAAAATTGTTGGCTGTCAGCCTCGTTTCCGTTCTCTTCCTGCCCATCAAGCCCACTTTTTATGTTGTGTAATATCGATTGCAATACCTTTTATTTTCAACTCTATTCATTTACTGTCACATGCAATCTATTTACTCTCAAATATTAACTCTAAAAAACAAAAGGAAATTTAAATAAAATTACAAAACCAAAAAAAAAAAAAAACAACAAGAAAGCAATAACAGCAATAGCAACAACACGAACAACAACAAGAACTATGTGAGTGGTGAATGAAATTTGCAATTTTTGCATAAATTCAATAAAAATTCCTATTGTCATGAGAATATTTGCCAATATACAATATAGAAGCCATTGGGTAGAGGTTTGGGAGAAAGAATTTAGAGGATAAGAGAGGAGAGATTGGGAAGCCGCACCACCCCAACTCCCACCCACACGATAAGGGCCACTTATACGCTTCGTTTGGTATACATATACTCTCCATCCAGACTCCTGCTCCTCCTCTTTCCCCCTCAAGAGACCTAGACCACAAAAGACTGACGCTACGGCTAGAAATACGGGTCATGGTAGCAATTGTGGGAGTGACTGTTAGGGGGAGTGGCGGCACTAGCTTTGTAGGTGTTGCCATTGAAGTAGAGTTTGCAGTGCTTTCAATATGGCGCCAACACCATTTGCATTTGCATTTGGGTCCAAGACTCGGAGCACACACACCAGGCACGAGGACCAGTTCCAGTTTCCCTATAATGAAATGCAGTTCAAATGCTTGGGGTATGAACTTTTGTCACAACAGCAAGCCAAGGCTAGGATGCCAATAGCATGGGCTTGGGGGAGGGGTGAGTGTAGATGACCCGGAGGGAGGTTTGCATTGTCGTCAGTGGGTTGTAAACTAGCAAACAAACGCAACGGAAGTGCCACAAAAAGGGTTTCACTGTTTGTCAATTGTGTGCGGCCGCAGGAGTCGACACCTAAAACACAAATATAACCCACTTTCCACATCAACTAGAGATTGGAGTGTGTAACTATCGGTTTACTCTAGAGCCCGTGCCAATACCATAAGTATTAAGAGTCCAACTAGGTGTCCCATGCAATACATTTAAATTCTAATTTCGATTTGCTTGTTTTGCATTCCATAAGTATTTCAATATTTCCTATTTCGATTTGTCCATCTCTAATCTCAATCTTTCGCCATATAAACCTAACCGTGTAGGTGTATATGGGGGACATTTCCCTGCTGACACGGTAACCTGACTGACACCAGATTCACGGATGACAACTGGACGGAGCCAATGTTCACACCAATCTTAAGAAAAATGCAAAAATGTGTTTGGTTTTACCAGAGACTGCTCTGCTCTAATCAACAGCAACTGACATTGCCACTCCTGTATGGTGGGGCCACGCCCATCGCTTGTAATCAATGCTGTAAACACTTATTTTTGTGGTTGGCCCACAGTCACAGTCATAGCCACAACAACAACAACAAGAACAGCAACAACTACAGAAAAAGGAGCAACAATGGGTGAAGCAGCAGCAACCGCCTTTTGGCATTGCAATTTGTGCCACAGTTGCAAAGTTTTGTTCTTACTTCGAAGCTGTGTCGCCTGTCTCCTATGCTCCTTGCCGTCATACATTGTATTGTAGCTTTTCCTATGGTTTTTGCAATCAGAGAGAGAGAGAGAGGAGTAAAATTGTAATAGAAGGTTGGCCAGCTTTAGCCTTTGGATTTTTGTTTTGGTTGCTTGCAGCAGCAACATTGCGGCTTTTTATAGGTGTGGCATAGAAAATTGTAAGATTGTTTTGTGGCTTTGCAGATTCAGATTCAGATAGAGAACAAGAACAAGCGAACAAGAGAGAGAGAGTGAGAGGGCACAAAAGAGTTAGAAATTGGAAGCAGGCGACAGAAGATGTAAAATGAAGGGGATTTTGGATTTTTTGTTGGTAATTCGACTTTAATGCTGTTTACATGAAAGTGTAAATGGTTATTGGCAGAGATGCCAAGAGATTTCAACAATATAAAAGCCAAATGCGAAAAGTTTTTTAATCACATTTTAGTTGTACGTTAAAGTTTTGCCAACATTTTCACAAGTCAAAGGCTTTAAAAAAAATGGGCAAACAATCTAATTCCCTTATGGCACTCTCAGTCAGCCAGTCAGTCAGTCAACTTCAAGATGGATCTTCATAAATCACAGCTCATTGCACTTTGGCTGATCCCAAAATGGCTTTCAACTCAGCTAAGGAAAACAAGTTTTCCCAAAAGGATCCTCTGCTGCTCATAAACTCATTTTCCAAACTATATTCCTTTCAATGTCTCCTTTCTGTTGTTGTTGCTGTTGCTGTTGCTGCTGTCCAGTGTTTTCGGGTTGTGTTTAGTTTTCAAGTTGCGGTTCGTGGCTACGCATCGTGGCAGCTTCTTGGCCAGAAAGTAATTTTGGCCTTTATCTGTTATGCGGTTTGAACAGCCAAGGCATGCTCTTGTTTTCCTTTTTCGTTTTTTGTGTCTTGGCCTTTTTGGTTGTAATATTTGTTGGTTTAGCATTTCAGTTTACTGTTGCTGCTGTTGTTTTGCCACTTCCGGAACTCATTTTGACTTGCTGCTGCTTTTTTTTTGTTCCTTGGCTTTTTTGTCTTTTTTTTTTTTGCTGCTTTGTTTTTGCTTTTGGTTTGAGTGAACGGAAGTGTGGGTTGGAATTGCACTTTGCCTTTGGTGAAAGTTTTCATTTTGTTCGGCTGCGTATGGCAAGTTCTCAATGTTTGGTGTTTTGGGCTAAAATTGACTTTAGTTGGTGCTGACATTTGCCTGGATATTTCTGTGGAGCTAGCAGCAAGGATCTAGGGTGTGAATGAACAAGTTTTTCATTAAGCTGGCAGCATATTTGCTTTAATATCTCCCTGCCTGTCATTTAGATCTGGCAGTTCATTTAAAGTTCTTCTTTTTAATTAGCCACGACTTGGACAGTTTTTCTTTTCAGGGATTTCCCCCCTCTGCGACTCCCTGATAAGCTTATCTATTGACATTTGTTGTTTTTTCCTTCGTTTGAGGGTCGGTTTATTGAATGTTTATTTGCTTTGTTGATTTCGATTTTCCCAACGAATGGACAAACGAATATTTGAAATGCAAACAGCAAAGCCGAAACTGAATAGAAAGAAGGAGGACACTAGCTTAAGGCAAAAGCCCCCACACTTCAGACCCAATAAGAAGATATAAAGTAGAAAAAAGAAGAACTGGTGGCCGGGAATGGGAAACTATGAGCACGCCTGCCAGCAATGAACGTTAAATAAGGGAATATATTGGCGATATTGAGGAACATGAAAGTGAGAATCGATTCATGACGATGATATGGCACAAAAAAAAGCAGACGACTGTGGCACACAGACAAACGGACAAGGAGGCAAATGCCGGCTAGGAGTGTGACTACGTCGACACACGGTGAATTAGCAATTGACATTTGGTTAGTCCTGGTATTTGGCGTTTGGGATGAATACCTGCTAGCCAAGTCCTAAAGGACAAGCCATGCACTGAAAGAAATCTGTGTGAGTAACCGTTCATCACTTCATTGTCGTATTCTGTTAGGTTCGGCGATCTATATTCAGCAGTTGATCATACTGAATACTTGAAAAGAACAAAATACATCCCAATTTTCTCAGTGTACTTCACGTGTGGTGCTCATTGTGCCGCCCATTGAGAACAACATACGACTACTTACTTGTGGCACTTCTCACTCACCCACAGCAAATAACCTAAGGAAATATATTCACGTTGCTTTTTCATTATTCATGACAACTTGCTCTTGGCCCGGTGGTTGCCTGAGGTAGCTGTAACTGAGTCAAAGCAAATAATACACAGATACAAACACACACACACACACACATATACACAGTTAGTCACATGAGAGGGATGAAACAACAACAACAGCCACTACAATAACAAATAACAAAGATGACAATAAAAAGCAGTAAAACAATTTCCCCATAGTCAAAGTCAAATGTAGTAAGATGAAAAAAAATAAAGAAAAGAAGAACCAAAATAGGAAGATGTGGAAAAAGGAAACTAATATTTTAAGAAAACAACACACGGCAGCACACTAAGAGGGGGGCGAAATACTGAAGTACTGAAACTCAAGCGTGTGTGCCTGAGTAGGGTAAAATGAATGAAAGAGGGGAATAGGATTGCGAATATGTGAGAGTGGGCCCAAAAAAGCAGGCAACAGTTTTTGTTCTTTCACTTTGTTTCCTGTTTCCTGGTGTGTGTGTTGCTTTTGCTGTTGCTCCTGCTGCAAGTGGCCTGGCCATCATCAAATTCAAGTGACATATTTAGACAGCTAAGCAAGTTCGACTCCCAAGGTGAAGTGGAAGCCGTTGGCAATTTTCAGTGTCTAGACCGAAAGAAAAAAATAAAGAAATATGCAGCGGGGGTTGTAAGACAACCCCACAGAAATGACGGGAACGCAAAAGGAGCGGCAAACGGATGAGAGAAGAGAAGATGCCACCGACCCACGACAGTTGCTTTTAATAATAAAATCATTGAGCATCAAAGCATAAAACTCAGTCAAGTGCAACATAAGCTTAAAGACCAATTCGTGTGCTCCAGCTGAGGGGGGTGCTGCTACTGGTGCAGGGGTAGAAAAGGTAAAAAACCATACCACCTTCCCCACTTGCGTGTGTTCAATTCGATTTTTGGTATTCTCTGTATTTTTTTGTGTTTTCCTCTCCCTCTGTTTTCATTTTGTATCTCCCTTATTTATTGTTGAATGTGATTTAATGTTATTTTTACAGCCAAATTAGTTGGCTTTTGATGTGCGTTTAACTTTTCTGCTTAAAGTTTATAAAAAACAAGCCAAAAGAAGTGTAAAAAAAACATACACACAAATTTCGGTTGAAACAGAGGAAAAAGCTGGATTTATGACTTACGCATTTTGTTTATGTGTGTGTGTGTGTGTGTGTTGTGTATTGTGCAGTCATAAAGATACTTTCGTCATAAAAACCTTTGCGGTGGCACATGTGTATCATGAATGTATCTTATAGATACTTTAACTGTAAGTGCAACTGTTACTTGAAGCATTTTCTCTGGACTCACTTATTTGAATGCCAATTTTAGCTTAACTCAAGAGCCATCATTTCAACATGTTGCAATTGTAATTACCCAAAAAGTAAATGGCAGTTGGAATAGCAATTTGAATTTCCATCTACAATTGTTAGATATTAGTTTCTTAAGATATCAGTTTCAAGTGCTGCTTCTTTTGTCTAAGTAGTAAGCAGCAGTCAATTATTTTAGTTTAACTCAAAATGTTGTGTTTTTGGCTTTTATTATGTGGCTTTTTGATGATTGATGAATGCAATGGAAACTTATGTTTCCATGTTCTCTTATTTAATTGAAATTTGAGTACAACAGAGATGAAATTTCAAACAATTTCAAGAAATACATACATACATGCAAACTTTGTCTATGACTACTAAAACATTTTAATTTAATTTTAGTTAACATGTGATTTGGTTGGTTAAACAAAGCAAACTTTTACTGAAAAAATATCTATTAAATAAAAGAAAAATGTTATTAGTTAGACTTTTTTAAATATAAGGACTTTTTTAAAGTCTCTTTCCCTTTAAATCAGCATTATATTATGATAATAATTATATATCCTTAAACGAATAAACGGAACAAATATACTAGATCAAAATTGACCTCTTAATAAACCTCTAATTCCATAACCAATTTATAAATATCTTTCTCATTCCAGAAAATATTTTAATATATAAATTAAAATGAAACTTCAAAACATATTGAAACTAAAAGCCAACATTATATCGAATCGATACAACTACAAAAGATGCCAAGCTCAAACTCAATCTTCGGCTGCCTAAATGACAACTCAATTTCAATTTCCCCCTTACTTGAGAAACAAATTGATTTATAATTTAAATTAAATGTTTCGTCATTCAACCAAAAACAAGGCACTTAAATAACTAACTATGCCAGACAAGTATAGAGAGGCAAAAGGACTGAAGAGACAATCCTTTCAGGCAGTTCAAGCCAAAATCAAAGGCATCTGAGGGAACGTGACATCTTAATGGCATTTGCAATTGCTTGCCAAGTGGCTCAAAAGGGGAATCCCCTTTTGTCGCTACTAGTTGGTTGCTTCCGCTTTTCACCCCCACCACTACAAGCTCCTCCTCCTTCCTCTTCTTCTTCAATTTTCTCTCGCTCATTGACATCATTTTCATTTATTTACTTTTGTGCTTGTTATTTTGTACAAATTGTTAATTATTTTCATTGTGCTTGTTATGGAACTTTTTGGCCACACCCCTCACCAACTCAGTCCCCCCCTAACAAAACTCGCCAACATTCGCTTTATTCTGCCCGCATTTGGCGTTGCTCCTGTTGTCTATTTTGTGTTTTTTTTTTGTGTTGGTGTTGTCCTTAAGGATTTTTGGCATTTAATTAAGCACAATCAAGTTGACATTTTAAACAATTTAAACAAGCAAACAGACGTCGCGACACCAGTTCACCTCCTTCTCCCCTGTTCCGTCTATCTCTTTGCTTTGGCTTTGACTACTTTGGCGCATATTAAAACGCTTTATGACCAAAGGCCAATTGGCAACGACTCGGGGAGAGAGAGAAAGAGAGCTGTAAGCAGAGAATGAGAATGATAGTCCTAAAAGCCTAGCCGCAGGCTCTAGTCAGAAAATCGATAAATGAGTCTACCTCCAGCTCAAACCCATTTAGCCCCTTTAACCCAACCATCTCCCCCCTCTTTCACTTTGCTATTAATTATGTCTTTTGCCGTTTTGTCGTTTGTATTTAAAAGGGAGAAGTTGGCCAACAGCAGAGAGCAATTAAGTTGCTAGGAAAATTCTCTCGTCTGTTACTAAAACCTAGGCCCCAGACCACATTTCCATTGCCTTTTGGTCAGTCACATAATACGTATCAATGGACATGTTTGGACCAACTCCCAAACTCCCTCCCTCTCTCTCTCTCTCTCTCTCTTTGCCCACCTCTTCATTTTGTCTACGTGACCAGCAAAGTAATTCATATGAAAATTTAATTTGTTTGGCCCCGCAAAAAGTGAACGAAACGAAACGAAATGGTTTTTACGTTTCTAACCGCATGTGAAAATAAATATTATTAGGCTTGACCATCTCGGATGCCGCCGCCATTGGATGCCGCTGCTGCTGCTGCTGCATCATGAAATATGAAAAATTATTGCATATTTAGCAATAAACAGAAATTTTGTGCGGTTTGGCTTGTTTTGGCTTTATGCTGGCCATGTTGAAAGTGTGGGTGTGGGTGTGGGTGCGCGTGTGTGTGTGTGAGCCTGGGTGTGTATGTCAACACACAACCAAAAATACCGCAAAGTATGCCCCACAATTTTTCCGGTTTTTTAATGATTTGTTCTTTATTTTTTTTCGTTAGAATTTGATTGCATGAACCGCAATTTGAATGATGTTTGGTATTTGTGGTCATGGCTATTGATATCGATATACTGATTTGATTTCGTATTAATATTTGACCTTCTCTCTCTTTCCCTCTCTCTCTCCCGGCTATTAAGTGAGTTGTCCTAGTTAAATGATGGCAAACCGTAAACAAGATTGATTAAGATTATAACAAGAAATTTATAAAATTATTTCACTTAAATTGAATATGTTATCTCTGTTGGATAAAAGAAATGCATGCCATTTCATTTTATATCTTGTTCAATCGATTAAAGTTTAAGTTAATTTCTAGTATTTTAATTAGCAAGATAAAATCACTTAACAAGATGCTACATTAGATGCATGTGGTCAATCATGAGAGAATCTCAGTTTGCATGCATAACCAATCATTGATTGGATTGGCCCCTTCACTTAAACAAACTAATCCATTTCGTTATTCGTTTTCTCATTTCCACACTTATCGTTTATCGGCCATATTTCAATTGCAAATGGTAAACTCATTAGCCCAACAAGGCAGAAAATGCCAAGTACAAGGCAAACTCCAAGACAAACTCCAACTCCCCAGCACCCTGCACCCAAGAGTCCAAAGACAGCAAAGTAAACTTGGAAGCTGCAGACCGACTCCGAGTCGGAGTCAGTTGAATTGCCATGCAAATAAAGACCATTGAAATAATTACCGAGGCAGTTTTGCTCCCGTTTGCTAGGAATTTGCATTGCAATGGCCAGAGTCACCTTACCCTCTGGCCAGGGCCAATCTGCATTTGGCCGACCGCAGCATCTGGCAGCTCCTTTTGGACAAACGCTTTAAATTTCATTAAATCTGCTCACTTCGTTTGCCAATGCAATCAACAAAGCGCAAAACCAGCAGCAGCAGCAGCTAAACGAGGTGAATGGGGTCAGGGGGGAATGAAGGAATAAGAAAGCGGCAGCGTCTCTGCATTTCATTTACAACGCCTCAAGTGCTTGAAATCTACTTAGATCCAGGAGGGAACTGGGGTAAAGACTATGACTACGACGACAGGAATGAAGAAGGATGACGAAGGACGATGCTGGTGCTAGAAGTGGTGGCTTCTCTTAACCTCACGTAATTAACTTGCTTTTGCTTTTGTTTTGCTACTTTCTTTTTCTTTTTGATACCCTTCACATATTTGGTCATATTCCTTATGTCTGACCAATTTGTTACAGCTTAAAATAAAATTTAAAATTTTCTAATTATTGACAATTTTTATTTTCTTTCCTAAGATATTTTAAAAATATTTTATTTATCAAGAGGGAGAGAGAGAGAGAAATAGAGAGAGAGAGAGAGAGAGAGCATTAGACTTAATTCTAATTATTAGTTCGTTAGTTCTTTTGCTTGTCTACTGTGCAAAAGTTAGTTTGATCCACTTTACGCGAGGATTTTAGTTTAATTTCTTGCAATTTTTTTCTTTTTCTCTACAGTTTTTAGTTTTCCCTCTTATTCGTCACCCAACCACCCACCCACCCAACCAACCACTGGGCTGAGTTTGTATTGCGCTTTCGCTTTTCTCTAATTTCTTTGCGCTATTTTTCACAAGTTGGTTTGGTTTTACTTTTTTCTTCTTTTCTTGGTTATTTTTTTGCACTTGGCGCCTGTTCTAAGTGAAAAAGTAAACAGAAATCCATTAGCTTGGCAATCATTGACGGCGCCGCCAGCGGCATTCTCTCTCCCTCCCTCTCGAGTTCCCCCCGAGTTCTCTCATTCTGTATCTCTGACTTCGTATGGGCAGAGTTGGAGGTCAGTGTGGCTTTTATAAATTACTGCCATCAAGACATTTGTTCCATTTCTTTCTTGTTGCTCCAATTGACACGAAGTAAACTTAATGCTAAATTTAGGGTGTTTTAGGTGTTTAAATGAGGACCTATTCCATATCTATTTTGTAGCCCAAATCAATAGAAGCCCGTATGTGCTCTTTGAGATTTATGAAACCATTGCGCAATGATTCTTGGGTTAGGAACTCTTTGACCTTAGTTTCGGTGTCACAGAATACCAGATTATCGGTGTGATCGATTAACTTTTGCAGGTCGGTGGGGAAACAATAGAGAATCAATAATATGGAACTTGACGCATCGGCCTGACGACACAGATCACTCGATAGCTTCGATATGCCCTGGGCGGCTGTGTAATCCAATCCTGTTATCCGATGACCATCAATTACCACTGTGATCTTGAAATCCGCCTGTGTGCACGCTTTCAATACGCGCTCCCTGAGATAATTGATGGCCGGAAAGTAGATGCCATTGCCGGGGGTTACACAAATGTATTGCATATCATCCAGCTCCTGTATCTTGACATGAATCTCAGGACGTGCCCAAAGGAATAGCAAATGCAGAGCCGTCACAATGATGCTCACAAATAGGCCAACCTCCACACCAAACAGCACGCACACGCAGAAGCATAATAGCCAAATCCCGAAATCCCGTTTCGATTCACGCCACAGACGCAAAGGTAATTTGAAATCCAATAGCGTGAATATCGAACAAATCAAAATTGCTGCCAATGTTGCTTCCGGAATGTAGTTGAAGTAAGGACTGAGATAGCTTAAAGCTAGCAAAACAATTATACCTGCAAACGCACAGACAGTGAAAGGAGAAACTTGAATTGCCAACTTTGAGCCAAGTTAACAAAACTTACCCAAATACAAATTTGCCATTGGCGTCTTAAGGCCACATGCCGTACTAATAGCATAACGAGTGAAGGCTCCCGATGAGGGCATAGCCTGGACACAGGAGCCAAACATGTTGCAAAGGCCAACAGTGAGAAGTTCTTGATTCGTATCGACAAGACCCTTTGGAGCTGCCAAAAATAACAAAATTTGAGGTAAGTGAAAGGGTTGTTGAATTTGTAATTTACAACTTACTTAGTTTTCCAATCGATATGTTGGTTAGTATGCCAACAATTGGTATTACTATAATGCCAATATTCAATTCCTTTAGTACCTCCCAAAAGCTATATGTACGCTCTGGCGTTTCAATGCTTAAACTGGGCACTGTGAAGTTGGGCAAACTGGATAAAGCACTTTTGCCCAACGAATATGGCACCTGACCCGTCTGACCCAACCAAATGAAACTGACAATGCCAGCAATCAGTACGATTAATGTGTTTCTTGAGGTAGATAAGTAGCGGCAACATATGCGTAATAACTTGCCACGTTTCTCATTCCGCGACACGCGCTCCAGCAACTAAATTAAGTTATAGAAATTTTGTATGTAAAGCGCAGAAATCATTTAAATGAACAATAAACTTACCTCGAGGAGCAGTAAGAAAACTATGGCACAAGTGCCCATTATTAAATCAGCGATATTCGCCTCATCGATGCGAGAACTGAGAGTTTTCACCGAACTGAGAAGGCCCGCAACTAAGTACTTGATGCCAAGTAATACTTTAAGTTGTGATTCAATTACCAAAATGGCAGTGGCCGAGGAAAATGCCTTGATAACCGGCATTGAAATGAACTCAAAAATGAAACCTGCAAACGGGAATAACATACATTTACTAACATACATACTCAAAAGACCTCTAAATGAAGATGACGGATATAATGTAGATTTTATTTTTTAGCAAGTTGATTAGCAACTGTTTGATTACAACTTTAAGTACGCTGGGTAAATATTTTTATCTGTAAATGTGTTAATTTTGATCAGTTTGAATGACTTATTCATGCCTAGACAGCGTGCCCAAACCAAATATCATCTCAATTAGGTTCTTGAACCGCTTCAAATCGGATATTCCAGACAATCTACTAAAGTGGTTTGCGCTATGCTCGTGAATGTAATAAAAAAAAGCACACACCTCTCTTAAGTTCAGGGCTACATACATATACATACATACATACATATATATGCACATAGTTCATTTAAGTCAATTTAGAACTATTTATATCTAGAGGTATATTATGAGATCAACTCACCCATTTTCAGTGTGCCCATAATGATCTGCACGATGCCGCTTAGGAATGTCAAGAGGAAGGCAAACTCAATGGGACGACCCACAGTGAATTGAACACTAACCAAAGCCACCAGACTTGTCGGACCAATAATAACCTTATCGATGGAGCCAAATATCAAATAGATCAAAGGTCCAATAAATGCCGAACACAAGCCGTATCGAGCCGGCAGACCAGCGAGAAGGGCACAGGCTATACTCTCGGGTATTATGGTGAGTCCCAGGGTAATGCCACTGATAAAATCATCAATACCCCATTCCATATTATAGGCAGGTAGCCATTGAAACATTGGCACATGACGCAATACGCGGCGTTTCCATTTACTTGGCGGTGGGTCTTTTCTCTCCGTTTCAGTGCCATTGTTATCACTTTTTGGCAGGAGCCGTACAATAGTTGCCTTTTTTTGCTGTTCAGCTTCCGTCTCCAATTGCGGATACATTTCGAAATTGATGCGAGATCTTTACGCCACGAAACGCGAATTGAAAATGATGTTATATTCGCTCGACTTGCTGATACAAATCCAAATAGATCATCTTGCGGCTAAGCTTGTTTGCTTAAAATATCAGAGCTTTTTTGGCACGCTCAATTGCATATGTGTATAAGATATAATATATATGTGTATATAGTAGGAGAGAAATCAGCTGATTCCATTTGATTTCGTCCCATTTTTCTTTTGCCTTGCATTTGTCGTAAACATTGCTCTAATTATGGCATTGTCACGTTTAGACTTATCAATCGTTATCGCCTGATACCATATGTCTCGATTCTTAAGCCACGCCCACTTCTACTCCCTAATTATTAAGTCAATATTTACAAGTTAAGCCTGACACTTTGGTACTGGTTACGCCTGTCTGGAAATTCACTTAGACGCAACCACGAAAACAGAGTCCGAGATCACGACGACAATCACCAAAATTTAGTTAATTACCTGTTAATTGGCGGTCAAATGAGATAATATCTAGATTAAATAGTGTGAATTATGGCACAGCTATGTAAATTTTTCATATTGTCAAAGACCTGAGAACTGCAGAGAGGAGGACGTGAGGTAAGAGCTTTGTGCAGGATGTAGTAAAAGTATGTCAAAGACGTAGATAAAAACTTGCAAATGAATGAAAATTTTAAACCACAGCTAATCGAAACAATCTCAAATATTTGCAACATTAAATGGGAATAAACTAATTGTTTTCGTTTACCTATAACAGTTGCCCATTCTAATAAACTGAACAAAGTTAATAAAAATAATTGCTTTTGGATCCAACACATAGACAGTCAAATAAATCGCTTTTTGAAATGAATTTTCGAATGTCTTGTGATTAAGAAATTAATGACAACTTTGTATACCAAAAGTTAAATACGTTTTCTAGGCCATAATTTTTGGAAGTCTGTTGCATATTTAAGGGATCGATATTCCAGATTTTATATGGTTAACTTTCGATTTCTCCACTACGATTGCTTTATATTAGAAGGTGATAACTTTGTGGTTTTAAAAGGATCTTATTGTTAATAGAAATGAAAGGCCATACCAAATCCAACACCGTAGACTGTGAAATACTATTAAAAGTTTAACTAATGTTGATACATTATTGAACATTTGAAATTCGAGTTCAATGTTAGAAAGATCATTTCATAAGAAGGTACAAGGACAAATCTTAGAGCATCAGAAATCATTACAAGTTCTGTAACTTCAAAAGTCATCTGAACTTTTACCAAATGGTAAATACATTTGTTTCAAATTGCTTCTTTGCCATAATTGCTTTTGAGTTTATAACAAATTTGCCTTTTGTTTTTTGTTTGTTACATATTTTTCACGTTTTGAGAGACAGACTCTTTCTTATTTATTTAACTTTTCAAATTCATTTTGCATGCCCCAGTCATTATGGTTGGCACACATGGCGTATGATTCATATTTATTTTCCGTGCCCATTTTCATTTTATACATATTTTGCTGCGTGCCCGTTGCGTCTCTAGATTTTTGAGTTATGCAAATGCGTGTGTGTGTGTGTGTGTGTATGCGTGTGAAAAGTTTGCTCCCTTAACTACGTCAAGTTAATGAGAGAAATGGCAAATGGCGAGATATAAAAAATTGTTTATGCAAATTAACCCAAACCGAACAACAAACAAAACAAATAAACAACAAGCAAAGGAGACAAACTGGAATGGAAATGGCGGCAGCAAATGTCAAAGCAAATAAAAAATTTCAGTATAATTTTAATGTAAATTAAAATTAAAAAGTTTTGATTGACTTTGACACTGAGTTAACATTTTGGTCTTAAGTGAAAAGTTGCCTCAAATCAAAATAGTTGGCAACAACAAAAATCGAGGGAGGCACTTGCATTCCATATATGAATGTAGATGGAAGATTTATGATTCATGCATTAAATCCCTTTCGGTAAAATTTTTAATGCACTAATCGGCTCATTTGTTATTCGAAAACCGATTTCAGTCTGCATTTTGTCTGCTACATTGGTTATTATGCAAAATCTATATAAATCTGCGTTTAATCACAACTTACATATAAAAGGCAAAATTTGCTTTTTTTTTATTCCATTTGCAATTTTTCAATTCGTGCGTGTCAGAAATTTATAAATACATTTTTACCCATTAGCAGGAGGACAGCGGCAATTGTAACTGTCTGTTATTTCAAATTTGAATCTGAGTGCGTTATGTAAATGGATAAATGCATGTGTTCTCACATATATTTACACATGGACACAAATACATATGTATTTGTATGTACATATATATGCAAACAATTAGCGCTAAATGCGTTTGCATAACAAGAGAGTGTAAAATTTTGAATGGGTTTTGGTTTGGTTGCGCTTGGTTTGATTTGGTTTGGTTTGCCATTTGTCTTTTTTTTCATCCCCCCCTCCTCTCAGCCGCCACCCCACTTCCTCTTTGGCTGACGCTTTTTGCAAATGTATGCATATGCAGGCGAGTTGTTTGCAAATTTGCACAAAATCAATTAAATCAAAATGCAAATATCGAGCCTTTAGGATAGGCAAAATAATAAAAATAAAAAAAAAATAACAACAATTCCAAATCAGAAACAAAAACAGGCATGAGAGACTCTCAATTATATGGCATAATCGAATGTTTCAATAACAGGCAGGCAACCAGAAATCTATACATACATACATACATAGTTAGATGAGGCAATTATAATAATTTTATTCTAAAAACTATATACCTACAAATTCTTCATGCTTATTACCTATGTGAGTGAGAAGTTTGTGATAACCATTATCCCATATCATATAAGAGACTTTTCCAATATAGAAATATGGATCTGCAGAACGTCTAACGAATATACATAATTTACAGGGCTCAAGCTGTCATTCAATACCGCATGTCAAAAATATATGAGAATGTCTTAACTAGGCTTGAGTCACAGCTATGTCCCCTTTCCTACTTATTCCATTTCACCAATTCTATTTGATCACCTGAGGCATGCTTACTATCATTAAGCTGAGCTTCAATTTTAAAGGCCAGACTCGGTCAAATCCTTGCCTGAAGTCAATAAATACAGATAAAGTCTATGGCTTCTTCTCAAAGCCTTTCGAAATCGTCCCGGTGTTATGGTATTATGCTGTAACTCTACACATACTCAACACTTTTCTTACTTAAGCTTACCATAAACATGATCAAGGATCTATTTCATATAGGTGAGAAATCTAACATACTAATATTACTCCTAACTGTTAAGTACTACAAATAAAACTGTCTTAGAGCTTCTAGTCTGTAACAAATATAAAGGCCAACATTACATTATTTGTATTTATTTCTATGTGATTACCTTTGGGCACATTTTTCCTTAACCTAAATTAACATTGAATCTTTACCTTGCCAGGGAACATCAAATTTGGTTGCAATGCAAGGTATTTTTATTTTCTTATTTTTATGGAAATTGCTTCGCACGTACTCCCATAGCTTATCATAAGACACAATGACTGGATGAAGAACTCATAACACAGAGAAAGAGAAAGCAAGAGAGAGAGCGAGAGAGAGAGAGAGGGTGAGAGAGGAAGTTCATAAAATGATGCACTTAAAGTTATTATTTGCCGGCATTTATGGCCATCGTAACGATTGCAACAATTGTGCACATATTTAAATGAAAATTTTAAGTGCCCTACCACCTTTTTCCACCCATTCAACGTTTTCAACATTCTCCTACATTTCCACACAAGAATGGCTGAAGCAGCTGTGCTGATGCTCAACCAGTTCCATCTCGTCTGCTGGACAATCTCCCAGACATGCCTGATTACTATTTCCGAGCACACTTCGTTGTGGCATTATTATAATGACTGTTGCAGCAAAATTCACAACGCACCTGACTCGCATACCTACCTAACTATCTACTACCTGAAGCTACATCCACAAAGTTTGTTTGCTAGTTAGAAATGTCTATTTAGTGCAGATGAAAACATGAAGCATCAGAGCAGAGCAGTTGATGTTGCATTTTCAACTAGAAATATTCTCACAAAATATTTCTTTTCATATCTATAAAAATATTGCCTTTTTTCTGTTCTTTTTTTTTGGTTTTGTCGCACGATAAGACTAATTAAAATTTATTTCTAATCAATTTCTAATCATTGCGATTTCATTTCCGAGAAAGTGGATGACACATTGTTTTCATCTTTTGTTTGAGCTGCAATAAAAGACAAGTGAAATAAACTCAACTAAGGGCCATTATCTGGAATCTAGAGTCTTAAAGCAAGAAATTCGTCATTCCAATTTCGCTGGGGCACTATCTTGCAGTCGTATTTGCACTCGTGTTACTGATAAGAACAATCAGAAGATTATTGAGTGCTGCGCCCAGCCAATGAATGGAAATGGGGAATTTTGCACTAAAAACCTATAATATATACAATTATATCAATGTGTTTCTTTCCTGTTTCACCATACAATCTTTATTTGGTTAGCAAATTATGAGCGATTGATGTGAGTTCGATAATGAATTTGATAAATGAAATTGGCTGCGAAATTTGGTATAATTTAACTTTTCAACCGCCGGGACAACAATTCTTATGTTGAGAACTGCTAACTATATAGTTTATAGCTACATACGTAGATCTGATTAGTTAAATGGCATATCCAAAATTTGATTAATTTCTGCTAGACTTTGCTTTCAAATATTGCTTGTCTCCTAAGTGTATCATAAATCGGTGTAGGATAATGATGATTACGATTGCCACAGTAAAAATCCATTAAAAATCAAATTATAATTCGCAAGCAAAAAGAGAAGAAAAATAAATTAAAATTTTATCACGTAAAAGGCACAAGTTAGGCACAACACCTGGCAAAAAATCTCAAAACGAAAAAAAAAAACCATAACAAAACGAAAAAATGCCTAAGAAAAAGTAGAAGAAATAAAATGAAATTCAAAACTCGAAATTAAACGAAATTTTATTATAAGTACAGTTTATATATTTATTGTATGTATAGGTGTGGGTGTGGGTGTGTTAGAGTATTACTGTTCTTATGCTTTTTTTTTATTGAAGACGCGTCTCGTCGTCGTCTCAAGTGCCCCATATAATAATCTCTGGCAAATATTACGTATACGCCGCATGTGGGGCAAACAACACACGTAAATGCGGCTGCGAGTGTCGCTGCTGCTTCTGCCTTTGATTTTTAGTTAAGGACAAACGAAGCGGCGTCGATTTTTGCCAATTTTGACAGCCTTGCTGCGGCATTGTTTCCGTCAACTGCCACGCCCACTTATGCCACCATATATAGGGATGTGTCTGTGTGTGTCTGTGTGTGTATATTGAAAATTGCTCCATGTCGCCTCGAAAGAGACGTGCCATGGATTTCTAATGAAACGTGTTTCTCTGTGCGCGGCCAAAGGAAAACGCTAAGTAGAAAGAGATAGATAGATAGAGCGGGTGTGGGAGAGAGAGATGGAAAAAATTACTCATACGAACATTTTTACGAGACTTTCTGTGTGTTAGGCGTAATTTTAATGGTCTCAACATGCAACTTCAACATGCTGCTGCCTTTCCTCCTCCTCCCCCTCCCCCATTGGTGGAAATCAAAATGTTTTTTGGGGATGGGACTGATGTGAGTTTTCCTACCATTTTTATTTTTTTCTATAGGTGTTGTACCGGAAATTTAATTGTGTGCGTGCTGGCGCAGTCAAATTTGCTTTTCCTTCCACAGAGTTTGTTTTGTAAACAGGTGTAAAAATAAAAACTAAGGCACTCCTACTCGTTGTTGTTGTCCGTGTGTGTGTGTGTGTGTGTGTGCATGTGAGTGTGTTTGTGTGTGTTTGCGTTTATTTTTATGATCATGTTGCTCGTTAGGAATAATGCCTGAGCCCAAGCGTCACAGACTCCCACGGAATTGGCATCAGCATCGACAGCAAACATAGCAAAGCCTTCCAAAATGGATTTACGGCAATTTGCGCCATTTTCCCTTCAACACACCCCTCCACCTAGTTACTTCACACTCTCATCCCCCCCATGTAATTGGTATTTAAAATAATGTTCGAAGGGGGGGGAATAATAATAAAAGGTGGCATTTGACGTGTCTTCCCCTTTTTTGTCTACTCACCTTGATAGTTTGATTTGTGTTTTTAGGTGGATTAAACTTAATTAATTGTTTTAATTACAAGCAATTTGGGGAGATGGTGAAGAGTCTCAACTGTTTTGACATTTTTTCGGATAGATATAATTGAAATCATAATTCAATACTGGTATGAGCAATAACTTTTAGCAAAAGTACAAGTAGAAAGTTCAAGAAAATGAAATGCCTACCTTAAAGTATATTTAAGAAAAAGGAATAATTTTGCTTAATCACACCCATTTCATACCCATTGCTCGATTCATCTCATTACCATTATCATCATCATTATTATCAATAGCAGTCTGCTTGCTATTGGCATCATCATTGGGCATAAATTATGTTTGGCCATGAATATTTATGCTAAGTAAAGTCTCAACAAGGAGCAACTCATAGATGCCAATTCGCTTGGCATACAACTGTTAATTGAATGTAAATGATTGGGGACCCACATTCAATTACCAACTCCCTACACTCACTCACACACACCCCCACACACACTCACACACTTAGATATATATATTCTGTTATCCAGCCAACACTTACCTGTAGGCCAAATAATACCTAGAATAAAATTATCTGTTTTGCAGTTGGCAATCACATCATGTCCTTCGTCTAACGCCTTGAAATTGAAAATCATCTGCATCTTAAGCTAAAGTCTTACGTAAATTAAGGCACTCACAATCAGAGAAGCTCACAGAGAAATGTGCACAAAAAAGATATGTGAGAATTTTTCGCTCAGTGTCTAACTAGCTTGAGAGAGGTTTAAGTTGTCAACTTAAGACAAACACCTACATCTTGACTGCCAATTGTGCAGATTGTGAAACACTTGAGATACTTGAGTGCTAGAATTTAGCAAAGATTTCAATTTGTAAGATAACATCGTCTCCCTCTCACACACACTTACACACATCCTGAGTATGTGTGAAGGGAAAGCACTCACTCGAATGTCTCTAGCAGGGTAATAAGCAAATTTCCTTTTTTCTAAAAATAAATGGACAAATTTCTACAGTTTCCCCTCGTCTTTACATACAGTTACAACTCATTAGCTTCCTTCAACTAAGCCACATTCTCCCTCTCTCTCTCTCTCGTCTTTGGCCCTAACCCACTTGACACTCGAGGATTTAGATGCTGATTTTGATCTGGTTAAAATTGTATTGGCATTGGTTTTGCCTTTGACTGAAATGTCAACGACATGCGGTGAATATGATGTCCAGTGCCTAGGAAATTAATTAATAGTTTTGTTCATGTGTGTGTGTGTATGTGTGTCTGTCTTGTGCTTCTCCCTCCCCATCGGACCCAGGCTGAGCAAAGGATATTTGTATCTCTGCATGTCTATCTTGAGCATTTTGGCTTTTGGTTTTCTAAGCACTTTGAGCAGACAGTACGAATGTGTGTGTGTGTGTGTGTGTGTGACGAGTTTATAGGTGTGGGTTTTGTGGATGTGGCTGGACCTTTGCCATTAGCATTGATTGGAGGCGTCTCCTGTAACTCTCCTTTGTTTGTCTGCCATTTGACCATTTGGCAGATGCTGCTTGGACTTTGGACTTTGTTGCGGTTGAGTTGAAGCTGGAAATGGAATTGCATTTGAAGTGTCTATGATGGCATCTGATTAGCTGCTATTCCCACCTAATCTATAAATATTCAATACACTGAAAATGCCAAAAGTTATGCATTAGTATTCAGAGTTATAAAGATTCCAGGACCATTCCTCCTAACTGTGGGTTCAGAATGTACTAGAAATTTTCAATCATCTGCATTTTTCTGTTTGGCCAACTCTTTCTTTCACCCAAATCTACTATCATCATAAAGATTTTTATGTTATTCTGTCTCCCTACTTAATCGATGTAAACTTGATTTCAAGAGCAACCAGCAGCAGCAGTAACAACAACAACAGCAAGGACAAACAATGAAGAAGATTGTGAACAAACAATGTAACCAAATTGTGCCAACAAATAAATATAAACAAACGATGGAACGAACGAAGGATGGAACAACGAACAACGAACAAGCAGGAACCGCAGGACCTGTGCCGCGGGTCAAGACGAGTTCGAACGGAAAAGGGGCTAACACAGAGAAAAGAAATCCAGACAAGGGCCAGAAGCAATATGGCAATGGCAATAGCCAGGACTAGCCTTTGGCTTGAGGCTTGAGGGATATGCGTGTAAATGCCAAAGCTGAAAGTGTTCAGTGATTTAGTGGCCTTGTGTTTACATTTGTGTGGGTTCAATCTGGAGTCTCTGTGTGTGGGTGTGCATGTAATTCTGTCTCTGGCTCTGTGTGTGTGTGTGTGTTTGTGTGTTGATTGGGTTGAAGCAAATAAATAAACACGAAATCAGCAACAACCAGCATCTTCTTTCACTCATGCCACTCAAGTTAAGCGAAAATTGATAAGTGTATAAGTAAAAGGAAGCGTTTCCCACTGTCTACGTCAAACGGAGTAGTAAGTCCTGGCCAGGACTTTAAGTGGAAGAGATTGTAAACAAATCACAGGCAACCCCTCAGATCAAATGATGCAAGTTGTTGTTAGGGGCTGAAACAGCTTCACACTTTCCATCTTGACTTCTTCTTTGGCTGCCATCTTGACAATTAAGTGTCTTAGTTGCTATGCCGAAGATACAAGGATTTGTCACTGACACACTACAGCAAATATATGTAGTCAAATTTTGATTTAAGCCTTTATATCTCTTTGGTGGACCTGATCACTGCATAATTTAACTTACTAAGGGGTTTCTATTACGTTAATATCGGTATCTGTTTATACTGATTACAAATATCACGTCACCGACGACGTGTGTGATAATATTGACAGATGGCTTAGCAACATTTCATTATTAGATATGACAAACAGACATGAAAAACTTTAAGCATCAAGTCAACAACTTTTCATTTACTAACATTTAGATAGGTTTATTATGGCAATAATATCCGAACTAATCAAAATTAAAGTAAAATGCATTGAATTTATGTACCTATAGAAATCTTTTCTTGCGTATCTGCTTTGACTATTTCAATCTTGTATTAACCTCAACTGCTTCTGGTGTAAAGCAAAATTAGCAGAAATCATAACTTTTCATTGTCATAAGCAAATAATTACAAACAAGCATTTCAATCATAAAATTTTTGGTGAGTTATGTAAACTAATTAGAAATTTGCTCATTGTGCAATTTATTATAATTATATTACATACATATCACATCACCATTATTATTATCGTTATTGTAGTAATCAACATCGGATACTTAACTGCTGAAGTCTTATCTATACACAAAATGACCTGCAATTATGTTAAAAGGAATATATATATATATTCTTGTTTGTCTACAAATGATAAGAACAAATGATATAAATCTCAAACTCTCCACGACAAAATTGAATGTCGAAAGCATATCAGGCTTATAATTGATATAGAAATGTGAATCGGATTTTGTATGATTAATAAATCATTGTTTCCAAATTTGTCAGAAATAATTATAATTGTTTTTTTGTTTTGTTTTTGGGTTTTTTAGTTTCCTTCTAGTTGAACAGGTTGAGTGTGATTGATTTAGAGATGGCTCTTGTAAATTAGCAAATTTGTTTCAGATAGAAGGTTGTTTGTAGCGGGGCCATTGGGGTGGGGCAGGGCAGACGTATGGAACAGACGTATAGAACAGAGTTATTTATTTTTGTAACATTTATGCTATCTTATCTTATATGGCAAGGCATTCTTTGAACATGTTGCCGACAAATTAAAGTCACTGATTGGAGTAAACATTGAACGTACACACACACACACATCGAGGTGTACACACATATAAGTATGGGGAAGGGAAAACACATGATCTTATGGGGGGTTTTCATCCAAAAATGAGTCACGAACGTACTTAGTTTTTTGTTTTTATTATACATTCATTTCTAATAAATTAAAAAACTAAATAAAAGAGGCCGGAGAAATAAGATCTTACTGGCAAGATTGTTGAAACTATTGAGGCAATTACAATACAGTATTTGTTAGATAAAGCTGGTGGCAAAAAGTATTAACAATTTGTAGTTCTAATTACGATTAATCAGCAACATAATTAGAGCAAACAAGCCGGAAATCACAGGAAGAGCCTGACTAGCAGAGCTTCTGTAGCAGCTGTAAGAGATTCGTTGATTATTATTTTTGGGTTGTTATAACTTTAAAGAGTTTTGAACTTACCCAGTTTGGGTCACATTGTAAAAGGAGCCATTTTGGAAGACACTGTAGGACAACGAGGCATTATTGTTGCCCTCAGACAATAGGGTAGAGTTGATGGACGTTGCCTTGCTCAAAATAAAGCCGACGCCTTCAGTGGCTCCAGCCGTAGCATTTGTGTATGAGCAACCGTAGAGGAAACCGGAAGTGGCATTGAGGTCCAAGATTTTAACGAAATATGGAGTTTGGGCAACTCCGTTCTTCAAGAGGGTGACATTGTATCCCTGTGTGCCATTAACATCCAATGTGAAATTGGCTATCAATTCATTATCTTGATATGTCGATACGTTTGAAGACGACTGCAAGATGTCCAGGCCAAAGTAGGTGGTGGTTGAGGCATTTGTCGCGTTTGTATACAAACTGGCGGTAATCTCAACACATGTAACACTGGGAGCAGGATTGCGAGCCACTTCGAACCAAGTGCCAGCCAACTGAGAAAATAAATTACAACAGTTACAACTATCTAAATATGTAATTCCTCTCTCAAAGTGACACTCACTTGGGTGTTATTAAAATCCAAACTGGTTGCATTTTGGCAAGTCAACAAATCGGCTGTTGCAAATTGTCCATTAAAAATGGCCAAAATGGCTGTAATCAAAATCACTTTGCACATCATATTTAGATTTGTGTTTAGTATTAATACAAATATTGTTCTCTTTGCACTTCACTTATCACTACTGCAAGTTCACGTTCGTTTCGCTGCGAATGCGTCGTAATACTGTCGCAGCGCCCTGTACTGAATTCTCTTTTATAGGCTCAAGACACAACAAAAATAATCGAACTGATAAATCGCACCCATTGCCTAGCTACATATAGAATACGATTATGTACCTGTAGGTATATATTTGGTGGAGCTACCGATTCCATGGAGTGTTCGTGTTATCGCAGGGTAATGTACATACGATTCCAATTCTGTTTCTATCTGATCTATGACTAAACTCTTGTGGCTTACTGTGCGCTAACTGTGTAGATATATACATACATACATACATACATATCTATTTGCAGGTGTATATGTTTCTGTGTGATTTTTGCACTATCTCCAAAAATGTACGTAGGTAAAGGCAACGTTGTCTGGATTCTTAAGCTCTCAATTGGCATGATGATATTTTGACATGTGTTGGTAATTTGAGCAAAATAAATTCCCCGAACTAATTAACCTCTAGAAATAGAACAAACGACCAACAACTTGAGGTTTAATTAAATTGAAAATAAAATGTTTTTAGAACAACAATTATGACTTATTTCCTTTAGTTGCTTTACTTAGTTGCATGACGTCATACGGTGTTATTTTTTTATCAAGTTTCCTGACATTTGATTTAATATTCGGTTGATTTTTATCTTTACAAAATTGTGGGAGAGTTCTTAGCAATATTTTATTGCGTTGAAGACAATTAATGTCAATTAATAATGTCTTTATTACCATTTTCCTTATTGGTCTGGCAAATTTCCCACAATTTATCTTATTGTTAGATGTGTTCTTCCTATGAAATAATAATAAAGTGAGCGATAACATTAAACAATTTGAAGTAAACTAAGTGAATTGTTGTTTGTGTTTGTTTCATTCCTAGACGATCTCTTGAGGAATTTATCTCGAATTTTGGATGAAAACATTGCGATTGAAGTCCTCTAAAACTTTTTTTGCCTAGTACTAAAGGCTTTTTCTTTATCTAACCATATATTTTATATAGTTTGGCTTTATTACTTTCGGACATTATTTATTTTATCTTACTATCATTGTATTTACAAATCTGACTTACAATATTTGTGTTGAATGAATAATTTCTAGTTCTGAAATTTCCACAATAAATTATAAAGTATTTAATTCTGATAAGAGAACATTTACAGAGTCATAAAAACAAAAAAAAAACTTATCCATTAATCATAACATTTGCGTAGTGTTTGCATTTTATTTTTATAAACCTGAAGGAATTTGCCAACTGTCATAACAGAGTCTCAACTTGTTTGAATACTTCTGTATTTTCCCAAAGTGGATCGAACTGCCACCATATTACTCATACGTACCTGTCTAGAACAAATGGAAAACGAATGCCCAATCTCTAATCAAGTAACCACATTGCAAATACTTTGCTCAACACTCAACGGAAACAACTAATTTTGGGAAAATATTAAAATGTTATTGTTTATCAGAAGAAATTTGTATGTATTAAGTTTATAACCAGCAGACACATACTGACTGAATCATCATCGCTGAAAATGGAAAGCAAAACAGAATTCGACAAGTGATAAAATTTAATCAGTGCGAAGTAAAAGAAGTAGTGGAAAATGAGTTTAGTGAAAAGACAATACAGTACAAAAAAAAAAAGCAAAAGAATAAACAATTCATTATCTTGTCAATAAAAGACGGCATACATATGGATATGTGAGCCTTATCAAACTAAAGATATGGAAAGACCTCGAAATGCGTAACTTTACTTGAAGTAAGAGTGGGAAAAAACAGAGGGAGAGAGAGAGAGAGAGAGAGAGAGAAAGAAACAACAACTTCACTTTTATATAATACATATGTGATATCGCTTTCGTTCTACCTATAATTGTCTCTCTCTCTCTCTCTCTCTCATTTCTATATATTTTTCTTTGCATTTGTTTCACTCTTGATAAGTTTTGATTTATGTCAGTCACCTGATGAAACAATTGACAATGAAACATCATGACATAGGGCTGAAAAAAAATCGATGGATATTTCCAATTTATCACCAGTTTAGATATTAAGCAAGTTACTCAACAACATTTGATATGAGCAACTCAAGCTATAATAATTATAGCAATTAATAATTTATTATACGAAAATATTTACTTTAAATATACAAAAATGATAAAAGACAAAGCAAAACAAAGCATCGATAGAACTGAAGAGGGATTGGCTCCAGCTGCATAGCAACTGTAAAAACAAAGAAATTGTCATTAAAACAATTTGATTCGTTACGATGGATCCTGTATATAACTTACGTATCATCTTGGGTAATCACTGTCATGCCATCAACTTCAAAATTTGGATATAAAGCCGAAGCGTTTTGCTGCCAGGACTGTAAAGTCGTTGTATTTGGGGTACGATCACGGGATAGCAGTATGCCAAATGAAGTTGAATTATCCGAGGAATTGGTGTAACCGCAAACAAAGGCATATTCCGTGTAGTCTATTGCCAAAACTTTAAACACTGTCTTTGGTGTGTAGTTGGGTGGATTCCAGTAGAGGAAATCAAAACCGTATTCTAACTCAGATTTATTCACTGACAATGTGGCATTCATGGTCTGATTAACCCATGGATAGTCAACGGTATTCGAATATGTTGTGGCAATAAGAACAGTCGTATTATCCGTTGTTGTTGCCGGATTCAGCGCCGTAATATTGACTTCAGTGCAGAAATCGCTGCTTGAAGGTTGACGAGCAACTTCCCACCAGATTCCAGAAAACTAAAATGTTTAAAGATAAAGTATATCAAAAACTATGCATTATCAAAAAACCTCATCGTACCTTTTCTAAATCTAAGTCTTCTGTGCTTGAACTCATAAAACAGTCCGTAAGGTTAAGAGCTGTGGTCGCATGATCGGCAATTAAAACCAATCCCAATAACAGGCAAAATAGCTGCATTGCGTTGACTTTTGAAGACATTCTGCAATTGAAACGTGAAAATTCTTGTGACACGAACCCACTGAAAAATATGGCTAACTGTCTACAATTTTCTATCATATGGATAGTAATCCATCATATGATATCTTTGATTTATATATGAATACGATAACACAATACATATGTAAAAATTGCCAGTGTGGGTTAACGCTCATTTACATGAAAAGAGTTTTACTTTTAGATTACTTTTTTATATTTTATATGGGACCGATAACCACACATGTGATTGGCACTTATTTCAAGCAAGGCAATGGCAATGCCAATTACATACATAAATATAATTTCAAATGAAAAATTGTAAAACTTCAGGCTATAGGTCTCTGATAGCTAGATAGATAACTGAACAAAGCTTTGCCTTGTCAAGTGGTCTGCAAATATTATAAATAATACTAGAATACAGCCAGAATGTCTAGGGTAACTTGGGGTGGCTGACTTCGTTTAGCTGGTGTTTTTGAGCTATTCAAGAAAACACAATTTTACGAGGTACCACAAATCACATCATAAAATTCTTTTAGAATACAAAATTCAAGATATCAGGTGTAACTTTACCACTTTAACATGTCAATACTGAGCCCAAAGTGGCCATTGTTAAACTTTAAAACGCAATTATTTCTATACCTTTTCCCACATGTGTTAACTAGCCCACAAAAAAAAGAGTGTTGAGGAACGCCAAAAGTTTTCCTGTTAACATGCTGCTCCTGCCTTCGCCTTGTCTTGTAAAACACCTGCCAAATGCTACATTAATTTTAAATGCCTAACATCTTTTTTGGGGAAACTAGTTCAAAAGTAGTGAGATAGGCCCTTAAAAGTGTTGGTTTTTCTTGTTGGCTGACACACATTGAGCGACATGTGGCATTCTTAAAGAAAGTAAATTGTCATGGGTGTAGTTTTTCGCTCTTGTTGTAAAACTTTCTAATAGCTAAAATTGTGTCACACCAATTCCATGTTGGGAAAGAATTTTTTTGGATTTTCTTTTTAATAACTTAGTTGAGCCTGAAATATTACGCAGCAAGCACTTCATATATTTAATACCAGGATTTTGTTAATTTAACGGAGACACTTTTACAATAGATAGATAACATTCCAATTTCTCAGAACCATAGAATGGCAAGTATTTATTTACTTTTCAATTGCCCCAGACTTGAAGAATTTGCTACCAATTAGCAATCAATTTTTGATAAGACAATGACTGAATTGACTTTTTTGCGCGTGTCTCCAGTTACATTAAATGAAATCCACATTAGATCCTTAGATTTAGAATTGAATTTCATAGAGAATTATTAATTTGTCGACTATTTTTAATCTTGAAAGTAATAAGCCAACATCTTCATTTGTTTTCACCTTAAATCACTTTCACATTACCAGAAAATATAAGGAAATGAAAGGTAGGTAACCTCTAATTGGCCTACTTTCCTATGAAATTTCCTTGCACCTTGCTCCGGCACGCATTTTCTTCATTTATTTAATTACTCAACAAGCTTTGCCGCTTTCCAGTAACATACATATGTACATATATGTATATGTATGTGTGTACGCATGGTATATTAACTTCTTTGCACTTCAAATGCATATCCTGGATGCTCAAGGAGTTCATGGAGGAGACGTCAAAAGGAGATGGAGCCACAGCAAAGTGCAGGCGGCACACACTAAGAAAATAATTAAGTTGTTTATCTTAATGCAAACATTTTCTCCGTCTCCCTTTTCATCCTTTCTCTTAGACACTCCTCCTGCAAGTAACTGTTAATTACACCATGAGCTTTATGCAAAAAGAAAAGCAAGGAAAAATTACTGTGAAAAGAAGAGAAAAGGAAAAATTAAAAGCGCAATGCAAACTTTCTATTAAAGTGAAACTTGCTCGGAGACGTATACTCACACAATAAGGCACACACACGTACACACATACACACACGTTTATATAAATGATGAGTATAACTGCCTTGGTGTGCCCCCCGCCCCCACCTTACGATGGGCTCCATCTTTTGTGGCTCCTACTCATGAGTACGCAGTGCGCAAGCCAATTTAAATTTTAAAATAAGCACATTAACTGCATGCACAAGAGCAAAGACAAACGCATCCCCCTTTCACATGGACGTAGTTCTCATAACTGACTCCTATATAAACAATTAACTAAATTGTAGAAATATCAGACTAGATGACTTAGGCAATCACAATCAATCCATCAATTTAAGATCACTTTATTATATACATATAGATAAAGTGGAAAGGCAAACTGTGCCCATAAAATGTCCACCAATGTGGCCGACCAGCTATCTCCTTTCTACGCCCATGACTTACATCCTTTCCTAGCTCCTTTTGCCAACTCCTCTGTACCCTCCTTCCACGTCATTCCTGCGCACACGCGCGCATTTTAAATTTGCTGCAGATTTACGCCTCTTGCCACATGTCTTGCCATCTTTTCTTTTTGGCCAACTTCTCCCCCTGGCATTTTGTCTTTGGGTGTCACAGCTCTTCAATTAGAAGCCACAGGAGCAGAAAATGAATTGTCATTTGGTTTGGTTTTCATATTTCATAATTTGATTTTTAATTATTATCCATATCTGATGCTTATAGAAAAAGGAAACTAATTCTTGGAAATTCGTTTTACAAAAATTGATAAACTAACTATTTATCGGTATGTAATTATAATTACTAATCAGTGTTAATTTAATTTAATTTAATTGATATTAATATTGTTGTTTTGTTGTTCTTTCTTGTTCTTTCGATTCCGATTTTCATTATTATTTTGCATTCGATTAACTGGCATTTTAACATTATAAATTCGATTAAATCGTTTTGGTTTTTTTCATTTTGTTTGCTTTTAGATTTTTCCATCTTCCATTTCTTATTATTTTTATTTGCTGCTTTCTCTTTGTGGGACATGTAAGAGAGATCTTCTACATTATGTAGTTTAGCTTTTAGTATACGAAAAATGTTACCCCATATACATATATATATGTTTGTTATGTAAAGTCAATGCTTGATATGCTGTCAAAGTTTATACTTAATCTCAAAAAAGATATAACAGAAAACAATTTACCTTCTTGTTAAATATAGTTTTTTATAAAGTACATATATACAAATTGAATGTGATATCAGAATGTCCTTAGGATAGTTAACATAAATGCCTATATAGTCAAATAGTTTTTTTTTTTTTTTGGTTTCGGTTTGTTGTGTGTAACAGTAGAAGATTCCTGGAAGAACTACAAATACAGCAAAGTTATTATAGTTATTGACTTGTCTCAATATTTACAATACAATTATTATGATTAGGAAACGATTCGCCAGAGGCCTACACATAGGCCAAATAGTTTGATAATTATGACTGTTAAGATCTGAGGGGTAAAAGAGTCGTAAGATTTTCTTTTGTTTGTACTGATATTGATAGTGTTAGAAACCAGGTTGTGCTATATTACATAAATCGTATTTATATGGGTATATCTCATTTAAAATTCAATAAGAAAATTTTGATATGTGATATTCGAAAAATATGAAACAGAATAAAAGAAAAATAGTCAAAGAGATTGGAATCTTTAGATAAAGAGAAATATAATGAAATTTGAAGATCAAGTCGTTATCATAAGTGTTTCTTACAAAAATCATAAATTTTAAACTTTGATAGCTTAGGATTTTAAAATATTAACAAAATGAACTCATAATTAAAGAATTTAGTATGTATGTATGACTTTTTTCATCATCGGAGTAGTTGAAAGCTTGTAATCTGCTTTGATCAAATAATAATTTGTAATCATTATCTTATTAGTAGCCTAGTTTATTTATAATGAATGAGTTTATTAGATTTTATATTTATTTTGAGTTTTCTTTGTTTGTTTGTATGAGGATAATCCTTTTAAGCTGCTGTTGATTTGATTAAAAGGGATGTTTGTCATTCGTTTTCTCGTCCTTTTGTCACTCGCTCAATGATTGTGCTACTGCATTAAATGTTTCTCAATATTCAAAACTATTTTCTCATCTACATTTTTTCTTTTTTACATAGCCGAAAAATAAAATAGGGCCAATGCAGAGAGCATGGAAAAGGGAGAGGGGTTTTTTTTGTTGTCTTTATTTTTAAGGGGGCATTTGAAAAATCACAACGACACTTGAACTTGATCTAAAGCAATTATTTCATATATGCTTTTCATATTATTATTATTGTTTGATGGCTGATCAAAGTATGGCAGATGATTAGTAGGCTATAGGCTAGGCTAAATGCTATCCAATTACTAATATTAGTTACTACTTATCATTCTGTTGTGGGGGGGACAGAGGGTAGAAAGGGGATAGCTATACATAAGTATATGTGTATGTACTTGTATTTGTATTTGTATGTATGTATGTATGTATATAAACTACAAGTTATAGGATACATTGCATTGTGCTCATATAAGAAAATTTTCAACGTTTTTTTATTGTTTTTTGTTTTTGTTATGTATTATTATTATTTTGGGATTGTTTTGGATTTGATATATATTATTATTATTATTATTATGTAATCATGCTTTACTATATATACAGCTCACATACAACCTATCTAAGTAGCAAGTGTGGGGGGCATCATTAACATGTGTGGTTTGTGGGTGGTTAGTTAGGGATTAGCCCCGCCCTAAAATGGTTCACTCAATATACCTAATGGGTGTTTAGTAGTTCTCTTTCAAGTAAGTAGTTTACAAGCTTTAGCCAACTAAGTTCTTAGTATTTAGTTTTATACAATTTATTATTGTTTTCGGGCATTAAGTAAAATATGTTTTAGATGATTATATCTAGTTTTTTCTTCATTCATTGGTATTTATTATATATGTAAACAGTCTTGTTAGAGCCTATCTGAGGCTATGTTAAATGCAGTTTTATTTGTTGAAATATAAAAAAAAATAAAACAAATTAGAACGGAAAACATATTACTGAATAATTTTTGGTTTGCAAAAGTTGAAAATCCTTCAAATAATTTACTTACTATGGGGGATAGAGCCGATTTTTTTTGATTGCTTGTAACAGTCGGCTAACAGAGACCTGAAATGACACTGAGCCCAAAAGTATGCGATGAAAAATTGCAAGCCAAGGAATACGAAGCTGTTTTCGAATATGCCGAAAAGTATGCCACGATTTTTGTACACACTAATCCCCTTTGCATAAATTTCCATATTTTTTGGGATGTCAAGTGAAATTTTGAAAATGAAAAGTTAAAGTTAAATCAAAAAATAAAAAGCCAATTTTGTTTTTGTTAGATTTTTTCATGTTTTTTGATATTTTGGTATATTTTTTGTAGGCATTTCTTTGCATTTGTTTTCTTGTTTTTCGTCTCTGTCCTTCTGTTTTGCTTACCAAACTAAAATAACAAACAAATTAAAATAAATTTAACCTAAAAGTAACGTATTGACAAGGGATTTAAATTTAGCATTAGTTTTAGTGTTTTTTTTTACATTATAAATAAGTTATCGCTTTCGATTGGTTTTTGTTTTGTTTTGTTTTAAATATTGTAGAATTTGGCAATCACATTGGAAAAACACTTAAGAGCTATAAGTTCTTTGTTTCGCTAAATACATATTATTAACTAAAGTTACACGGTTTGCTTCTTAGTGACTTGATGGCAAATAGAGCTTTAGTTTAGTTTTCGGTTTTTGTTTTTGTTCTAGCTAAGATATCTATTGCTTTCACGATGTACACGCAGGACTGAAAAATTGATATAGGACTTATATAGCTTACAACTTACAAGGAGACTTAGACTAACTGTACATGGAGAGAGGCCGGAAGGGGAAGGAAGCCTCTCCTATTCACATTTGTTGAGTGGCTAGCCATCTATGCCGGCGATAAGCTACTGCTGGCATTATTGTTGTCCAGCTGAGAGGTGACTGTGGAGCAGGGACTGCTATTATTATTTGGACTGGTTGCCTCATTGCTGCTGCTGCCCGAAACAATTGTCGGTTGGCTTGCTGTGGAAGCGGAAGCGGTGGCGGCCTGCTTGCGGCCAATGCTCTTGTTCCAGCCAAAACTCAAGGCGGCCGACAACTTGTTGGGCTTGGAGGGTGGCTGTTGGTGTAGTTGCAGATGCAATTGTGGCTCGGCCAGATCGTAATCCTGTCGTCCAATCGAACTTGCTGGCGTATGGTGGCTGTAACCGGAATCAGAGCCAAAGCTAGAGTCACCATAGGGTTGTCTGTATTCCGAGGAGGTGGTGGTGCTAGCAGTGGCATAGGGACGTGCTCCCCCGCCCATAGGATTCGCACTCTCATAGTAATAGTTGGCATTGTACATCATGGGCTCGGCATAGCCATAGGCGGGCTCTGAAGGCGGCAGTGGAGCAGCATGTATGCGATGGTGCTGATGCTGATGCGGACCCAGGCGACGATCCACAATGCGGGGTTGGGTTCTGGTACGCATGGTGGCCGCCAGGAGGCCACTGGTGCTATTGGCTGGATAATGCTGGGCCCCGGGGTAACGGATACGTTCCCGATAGATGGTGGACAGAGGCGCTGGTGGACCTGGTGCCTTGCTTAGCTGGGCATTGATGCGATTCCTGCGCTCCACTTCGTGTTCGAGGGTATTGTAGAATTGCGGGGCAGTCGATCGGGCCATGTAGCCGAGTGACATGAGATTGCTACGATTATCGTAGAGTGGTGCCAGATCGGCAATCTCTGCCGTCGAGCTGCTATTGTTGAGATCATCGTTGGGTTGGCAACGTGGTTGACGCATGCGTGGAGTCCGGCGAGAAGACATCAGGGCCATGTCATTGTTGATGTTGTTGTTGTTATTGTTGCTCGTCGTGGAGGCGGCTGTGGCAGTTGATGCATCCTGTCCTGTGGATGAGCCACTACTCAGAACACTGTGGCGCTCTTGGGTGGCCGCCAAGGGCAAGAGACTGCTGGATGCACCAGATGTTGATGCTGCCACAGTTGTTCCCCCACTTGCTCCTCCAGCTGCTTGCCTCTCGTGATACGGTGTCATACTGGCTGACATTGTGTTTGTATTGATTTCCTTCTGGAAACTACATTCACCTGGCAGTGATAGTTCATCTTCGGCAAAATCATCATCGGAATGCAATGGCGGCTCAGATTCGCCATCTGAATCTACGCGTCCGGGACCCAATTCCTCGTAGACATTATCATTGGAACGATAGGGATCTGGACCAGGCGATGAGCTAACCAGAAATGGTGGCGAACGAGTCATTGGATAGCCACTTGGGTAGTGAATACTTTTGCCTTGCAACAGCTAAAACGAGAAAAGAAGACAAAGAGTTGAAACTTTAGTCACATGCGATCAGATGAGATCAGTGTAGATTTAAAGCTTAAGTAGCTCTGGCTCCCCGAGGCTTGTCCCCAAAAGGAGCTGTTTATCAGACAATAAAATAAACACACAATCCACCATACAATCCATCCATTGCCTTCTGGCCAAACAAAGGCCAAAGATATGACTGTGCGAAATACAAAAAACCAGCAAAAAAAAAGGACATGACAGTAAAGGAAACACGTTGCGAGCCCTTTAGGCAGGCGTCAGAGTCGTAAAAAAGAAGAAAAAGAAGGACTAACAAAAGGGGAGCAGAAATTAAGCTGGCACAGCAGGATATCATATCCTGCATATATAGATTGTACATATATATTTTATATACTCAACTCATGTTCAAGTGTAAATTGAGGCGTTTCATAAAGCAATCATATGCATAAACAAAACTAAAGGGAACGATTGAATAACTAGAAAGGATAGGAAATGTGGTTTCAGTTTACACTACCAACTCGCTGAATGAATGAGTTGAATTGCTTATGACAGACAACACGACGACAGTGAGAGGGACTGACAGACATGCTCAAAGGACATTTTTGTTGAACAATGACAATCAAAATGAAAATGTCAGTTTGCCAATGTTGTGACAGCAATTGTCGTAATATTATTCTCGTGGCTCTTTCGCACACATCCTGTTATCGATACTAACCTCGGTGTGATGTTGCTGCGGATGCTGTGGCTGCTGCTGATAATGATGATGATGCGGATGATGATGATGCCGCATGACCAATGGCCTATGGTGCCCCAAATGCGCATCGGGATCCTCATACATGCCATGATGATGATGGTGATGATGATGATGAAGCGATGAGTTGTCGCCGCTACCCAGTGGCATTGCCCCATTCAAAGGACCTCGTGTGGGCGTTTTGCAGGGCAACAGATTTTGCACTTTACGTTTGTTTCTGCAAAAGAAAGAGAGAGAGAAATGGGAGATTAGTAAGGGAGCCTTAAGCCAAGATAAATCGATTTGTAATGACCAGAGGAAAGGCAAAATAGAGGTGGAGCTGGAGCCGTGATAAATGTCAGGTAAGCAAGCCAAAAACAAGCCAGCTAACTTCTCTTTTAAATTGCCCCAACAATTTGATTAATAAAGAATGCCAAAAAAAAAAAGACGACTACTCCGCCCCTTGTGCACATCTACCGTTCCATTCAAAAAATAGGCTATTCAAAATTCAATTTAAATGAGCATCAAGCGTCACAAGCTTGTCAAAACGTTGCCTGTGTGGCAAGAGGTAGGGGCAGAGGCAGTGACAGAGACGGAGACGGAGAGATGGAGGCAACCGCGTGCCATGAAAATAATGAACATAATTAAGTGTTGCCCATGGCGAAAAGACAACAGACGCCGAAGACAGAGAGAGGGAGAGAGAGAGAGACACAGCTTGGAAGATGCCATCGCGTGCGTGTGTGTGTTTGTGTGTGTCCTTCATCCTTGTTGGCAAAACGAAGACATTGTCATGCAAGCATAAGCATAATGAAAAATGTGAAATTAAATTGACGCCACGTAGCAAGGATGTTCTTAGGGACGAGATGTTAGTATCCTTGTAATGTTCTTGTAGGTAAACATGCTGACTTTCCCCCAAAACGGAAGTCGCTCGTAAAAACTCGCACAAGTCAGAGGCAAAGGACGAACCTATGTATGTAGAAGCTAACCGAAAAAACAAAAACGCATAAAAACCAAGTCGAGTGCAAGGTGGAGAGGGAAGGGAATTTGCTGTGTGTATATTAAAAAATGACATGCCTACTTATGAGATTCTTATGTTCATGTGAGGGAATATGCCCTAAAGTAGATACCAATTCAAAACTTCAGACTCAGACTCACACTTAGACATTTCGATCAAAGTTTGCTTCATTTCATTTCATTAGAAATGGTGTGAAGTGAATTTTGTGTATGTGTATTTGTTCAGGCGAGCCATGTTTGATTTCTAAACGTTATGACCCAAAAGTGTAGCCGGGGGAGGGCAGTTAGAACACGTCAAGCATCAATGCCCCAGAGTGTCGTACAATTTGGCAAAAGAAAGTAAAACATTTGTATGTATAAAGGGTTGAAGGAGAAGGAGGGCAAAAAAGTAAAGAAGTAAAACTTAAGCCAAGAGCATATACCTTTGGGGCAAAAGAGTTTTCATTCCTTTTCTTTTCCTTTGCTTTGCTTTTTGGCATAAGCAATTTACAATAAAAAGTAGCTGGCAAGCAGCAGCAGCAAAAAGGGGCAACAATGTGTTTGTATGAGCATGAAATTTGTGTGTTTCTGTATGTGTGTGTGTGTGAGTGTGAGAGGGGTGAACGGTTGGGCGGCCAAGGGGTGTGAGTTATGCCAAAAAGAGAATCTTTTATTTATGAACTCTGCAACTGAACTGCTTTTTGGGGGTTGTTGCAAAGAAACAGAGAAAAGGGCACGTAAGACCAAGAAAAGAAAAAAAAGAAAAAGAAGTAAACTACAAAAGGCTCGAGAAGTGGCAAATATTCCCAAGAAACTTTTCACATTTAAGACTTTGATATGGAAATTGCTTGATTCAAAAGAAAATCAAGAAGAAAAACACCATGTAAAAATCAATAGTTAAAGCCGATTTGCTTAAATCGGTTTTATTTGTTAAAAGTAAATTTATTTTGATGCCCCACCAATGACTCTTTGGTGGTCTCTTTATCTCTCGGCCAGCCAACCAATCAGCCACTGACCAACTGCAATTCCAATTGCATAATCTATCTGACCGATGGACATAAAGCTAACCGCAAGAGTCGAAACCACAAGAGCAGCAAAACTTTACTCACTCGAAGACTGAAGAGCGGAGTGGGGAGCCAGTTGGAAGTTGGTAAAGAAAACCTGAAGTAGGCATCATATTACCAACAATTATTTCAGCTGAGAAGGGGGAGACAAAGCCAGAAACAGCTGTTGAGCTCTATGACTCAGAGACCACATAAGGTAGAATATATTAAATTTGGATGCGAGTAGGAGGAAGAGAGGGAGGTGCAGGTGGCACTTGATTAAAAGTTTTGTTTTTAGAATTTTTTTTTTTGTTCGTTTTTGCCAAGACAACAGCAGGCAAAACAAATAAAGAATCACAAGTTATTATGATTTTCATTGCATACCTTTTGGGGGCTCTCCATACAGGAAGATGAAATTGCATGAAGGTGAAATTGATTTTATTTATTTAACAGACAACATTAAATGAGGAAGGCAAAAAGGAGGCAAAGAAGGGGAATGTAATGTTGCTGTGGTTACCTTATTTAATATGAATGAGGAAACCCTCGCACGGGCTTTGAATTCAATTTATGTGACAGACGAAAGGACTTTTGCTTCCTTCACCTATTTCAATTATTTACATTTACTTAGTTTGATTTTTTCTCTGTATTCATTTTTTTTTGTGCTTGTCGCAGAATGCAAATTAAGTAGAGCATATTTATTTAAATATTATTAACTGCCGCTGTGGACAATGTTAACAATTTTAATGACAAGCATTTCAGATTTTTTTTTAACACTCCTTCGAGTGTGCGTGTGTGTGTGTGTAGTTGTGTGTGTCACACATGTGTTGCATATCCATGTAATTAATAAAGTGCAAGTGAGCAAACATTTGCAATAAAAAAGTTGTACCATGCCGGCGGTTTATTAAAATAATTAAGGTAATTATGAACAGAAAGAGAGCGGGAGGAAGAGAGAGAGAAAAAGCTAGGGACAAAACGAGGATTTCGTCGGGGGGGTCATAATAAATGCAATTTATGGTTTGAAATTTTATATGTTAATCGGTGTTTGAAGCTGAAAAAATACCTCTTCAGTTAATTGAATATTTATAAAGGCATTTTGCATACACTCGAAAAACCAAACAACAAAAAAAGGTTGAATTATTTATATATTAAATAATTTTAGTTTGTTTCTTCTTCTCTCTCATTGCGATGTTTAGATTTGTCGATGGGTAAATTTCTATATAAACAAAATCTAGTTTACCATTTATAGATGATAACTTGGTTGGTTCTTGTTTCTCTAGTTGATGTTGTTATTGTTGTTGTTTGGGGCATGCCACACGATAAAAACAAGAATAATGTGCCACATCATAAATGCCAAAAAAATGGCTCGGCCTCAAGTTTTATTTTAGCCATGTTTTCATTTTTCGTTTCCTTTTTTTTTCTCCTGACATTCATAGTCGTTTACACACACAAACAAACAAACAAACACAGAGACAAATGAGGAGGAGGGGTGGTCAAACACTTAAGGCAACAGCTTCTAGTATCTAACACACGCACACACCAAAACCCACACACACTCACAGACATGGAGAACAGTGTAATAAAGATGCTCGTTGAGCTTTTTTCTTTTGCTTCTTCTATGTGCGTGTGTGTGTATGTGGCCATAACCTCAAAAATGATGAAGCACAACAACGTCCATTTTGTGTCCTCTTGTTGTCCTTTTCCCCCCTGTGCGTCTCTTCATCCATTTGAGTGCGTGCCTGCGGTCAGCAAACTTTAATGAATATGTATGAATGAATGAAATGAATGGAACGCTTGTATTTAGGAGCCAAACACAGGCAACAAACTGATTCGCATGAATATATATATATATATATTCCTCCTTTTTTTGTGTGTGTGTTGTTGGTTATTCACCCTAAAAGAGGAATGGAAAGGAAAATCGATGATTCGGTTAACACACTTGTTGATGTCGGTTGTGTTCAATGTATTCTTCAAGTCAATGCTAATGAGAAGACAAGCATCTGGGGCCAGCTATGTGAGAAAACTGAATGAATAAATAAATAAATAAATACATAGGACCAAAAGTTATGGCCAATCAATCGAACAAAAATTTAAGACGAATCATAAGAGAACTTGCCACTTTAAACGACAGCAAAGTTGAAGTCACTATGACTTGGCATTTTTCAGTCTTTTGCTCTTATTTAAGCCCTCTTTTTGCCCTATTCATCTCTATTATTTATTTATATTTACTTTGGCTTTTTCTCTAATTCAGTTCTACATGCAAAAAACTAATGGAAAACAAGCGAAAGAATGAGAATGTTTTTTCTCCCTGCACATCCTTATGCGCTCTCTCTTCCTCTCTCCGTTTCACTTGCTACTTTTGTGGTTATTTTTCTCTAGCAGATTTTTCCATCTGTATGTGTTTGTTAGTCAGAGAGTTTTTTTCCATCTCTCTTATGTTTTTTTTTTGTTTTTTTGGTAGACCGTAAAAGTAAATTGTTTTATATGCTCTGGTCCATGGCGAGTCTGGGCCATTTTTCACTTCTCGTTTTGCCCCCTTTTCATTTCATTTTTTTGCCACGTTTATTTAAAAATTTCAATTTAATTTAGTTTTGGTTTTAAGTGCATAACCACCCACATACACTCACACTCACACACACACACATGCATATGTATGTAGGTCATGTTGGTGGCTCGCTCGAAAGTAGACTACATTAATTTTCGTTTGGCTGTTTGTTTCCTTGTTTGTTTTTCTGACTTTGGCAAATGGTTTTCATTCTTTTTTTTTCCGCCAGCGGAATCTGTTTTTTTTTTCTACAACTTTTTTTCGTGTGAATTTTCATTTAACCCGTTTTCTCATTGCTAGAGAGTTTTCCGCATTGCTTGCATTTTTGATATGTCGAAATGGCGTCAAATGGAAATTGTTGCTCGAGCAACAATGTTTCAGAGTGTTAAAGTGTGTTCAAAGCGTTCTCTAACAATAAATATGTATAAAATGCATATCAAATCTTTTTTTTTTTAACAGTTTTCCAATTGCTTTTTAACGAATTGCCTGAAATATTTCTAAGCCTTGTAATTAAGTTAGTGGCTTTCAAGCTCTGTCTCTTCTATTTTGTTTCTGTCTTTCTTTATTTTATCGCCTGGTGGCAATCTTTTTCTTTTGCCTGGCACATAAATCAAAAAGCAAAGAGCAACAGCAACATGCAACATGTTGCAGGCAAATGGTTAACGCCTCCAATTCAACTTCAACTTTAGTTTCCACCAACAGCAACAACTTTCTGAGCTGCTCCGCTGCGATAAAAGTTGCCAGAAGGGGGCAAGCCGCGATAATAGTCAAGACAAAACGAAAACCACACAAGGCGTTTGAGTAGTGGAGACAAGGAAGATAGCAGAATGCAGGGGCAATAGGGGGGTGAGTATGAGTGTGTGTGGGCTTCCCCATTCCCCACCATTAATTGAGACATTTAAAGCATCTTTGTGAATATTGCACATTTTTGTGGATTGAAATCAAACAACAAAATCAATGAAAGGGTATTTTCAGTTCGTTATAGTATTGGTATGTGATTTTTTCTACTTACTTCCAAACAAAAAGCGAAGAGATGAGCACAATCAAGACCAAGAGCAGGGAGAAGACGGCTATCATCGCAGAGGTGGCCAACGATTGACTGCTATATAAACTGGCATCCAAGATCTGCAAGAGAGATAGAGAAAAGGCGGAGGTTTAGGTTAATAATAATCACAAATGGAAAAAGTAAAAGTTAAACATTGGCAAAGGCGAGTAAATCAACAATTTACAGCCCAGCCGCAACAACTGAAAGTCAAACACAAAGCCATTTTGCATATAAACAAACATTACACAGAAAGAAAAAACCAACAACAGCAACAACAGCAACAACAGCAACAACAACAACGAAATACAAAAGAAAGAAAGCCACAGCCAAGTAAAATAAGAAGCAAAAAGGAGATGGAGATGATGAAGAAGAAAAAGAGGCAAATATTTTGGTAAATATGCCTAACGAAATGCAAACAAAATCGCAGAGCACGCGACTTGGGCTGTTAACCTTTTTTTCTATCTCTCTCTCTCTCTCTCTCTCTCCCTCTTGACTTGGCCATCTTACGTCTTGGCCAAAGGAGTGGGTCGTGTGACTGAGAGCAGTAAGTGAGGTAAGAATAGGAATTGAAATTAAGGTCAACTTTACAGGGTAAAGGTGTGTATGAGAGAGACAGAAGTTGAAATAGAAGAAGGCGACTCCCAGCAATTTGCCTTTGAATTTCTGCTTGAGTATGCAAGAAAAAGAAAACAAGTATGTGAGCTCAAGCTGACTACTAGATACCCTCTAAAAAGTGCCAGGAAAATTATTCACTATCCAAATTTAGTTTTAAACATTTTCTGTTAGTTTTCTGTCACTTGCTTTCATCATCATTTATGTCATTGTCTTTTTAACCTCAACTTTGCCTGTCAAAAGATAACTTTCAGTTTTTTCTCTCTATCTCTCGCTTGTATTAAGTATATTTATTTATTTATGAAAATATTTTACTGCTATTTGAAGACCAAAGGCGAAGAGGGGTAGAAAATTGTATGCAAACTGTCCAACCACCTACTACCGTTTCCATCTCCTTCTACTCATCCACCTGTCGTTTGGTCAAACATATAGCATAAATCACTCAAAAAAACATGGAAAATATATTTTTGGTTAAAATTCCGTAGAAAGACAGTTGGAGGAGGAGGGGTTTGAGTGCGTTAGAGTGAGACAACAAGCCAAGGGAAATAAAAGAGCTAAAAGCAACGCTTCCAACACAAAAATGAGGTCAAACTTTGACAGCTGTGCAAATAATTTCGCCTCAGTGTGCAGCAAGAGTGTGTGTATTCAACTGTCCATATGTGTGTGTGCGTGTGGGTGTGTGGGTGTGTGTGTGTGTATATAGGCCACTCTTTAATTTGTAATGCATTTTATGCATATACTAATTTATTAAATGAAATGAGTTTTGAACTCTTTCCTTGATTTATATTTAACCAACAAACACAGAAAATATTGATGGCACAGTTTGCTCCCATCTACACCCGCTACCATCCCGTTTCCTTCTCTATCTGCGGACCATACTCTGTTTACCCCACTCGGTGGATCACCCTAGATGAAATGCGGAAGCCCCCAATCCAATCGCTTATCGCCCAAAGCATGGGCAATATGAATAATATTAATATTTCATTGAGAGTGAGAGCATCAGAGAAAATAAGCAAAATGCAAATACAAATGCATCACATCATAACAAAGCACAATTTCTGTGTTTATCTATTGATCGAATTGGAAATACTCTACTGATGCTAAATGTTGTTGATCTCACTCTCAAGATTTCTGTGAAGGGTATTTAAATGCCCTCAAATCGTAAAGTTTGAGAGATAAGCTATAAAAATATTGACATCTACGTTTCGTGGGCATGTCGAAATTATTGAATAATATTGAAATAAGAGGAAGGGAAGGGAAGGGAGCAACGCACACATTGAGCAAAATGGGGCAAAGCACCATACACCACAAGCTGCTCACATTTGGCGCTTATCATGGAAAATTAAGAAATTTTTTCTGTTGTTGTTTTGAAAACCATTTCAAAGACAAATCGCTGATCTAACCCTTCCCCTTCTCAGCGTTCAGCTTGAGGAATATGAGAGGAGAACTGACAGAGAGAGGCATAACAAACAAATACAATAATAATAAATTAAACAATTATATTCGGAAAGGGCCAGTGCAATCGGTTTTTCAGTATATTGTGGTTTGAGGTGGGGGAAAAAGCCAAAACAAAGTATGACTGGAGGGGAGACAAAGAGAGAGAGGCAACAACAAAGCTCGTGCGTAATCAAATTGATTAATGAGACCTGACGCGAGTTTTTCTTTCGGTTTTTCTTTTGTACTGACTGGGTGCTGGGTATGTGGATCAGGAGATAAGTTTTTTTTTCTTTACCGTGGGTCTTAAAGACTTTTCAGAGTCGCTTTAAATATGAAATTATCAAAAAGTAACTTGTTTTTAATCTTCAAGTGTCGCTTAATACTACTCCTAGAATAAATCTTCAAACTAAATTCTAAACTAAATCTTAAAAACTTTGAATACTTTTGATAAACAAATGGTAAATGCATTTTAACTATAAGAAACTCATATGCTCGACATTGAGAACTCCCCTACAAATTCCCTAGAGTGCAGTGTCTCTGCTGTCTATCGAGCTCATAGACAAATCTCACTTGCAACATTCAATTTTCGAAATGGAAAAAATGAAAAAAAAAAAGAAACGAAAGCAATTTCCCATTGTCTTTTGCTGTGGCCACAAAAATTTTGACGTTGTTAGATCTATCACCATTTTGGTTTTTTTTTTCTTCTTTTTTTTTTTGTGTGTGCGTTGATAATCGATAAATCCGAAATACATGTGTAGGTAATAATATGTGCCCCTCTTGTCGGGGTCAGAGACAAGGTGGGCCGTGTATGATAATAATAATAATAATAATAACTGTACCAGATGTTGCAACTCTCTTGCCACTGTGGGCTATTGTCAGCTGCCAAAGGGGCACAGTTACAGTAGGAGAGCAAGGGATTAACATTAACCAGATCCGAGATAAGAATACGGGGGAAAAAAATGTGAAAGCACACAAACTTATCAATAGCTTAAGAGGAAGAGGTGGCCCTACTTTGTGTTGTGTTGTGTTCTGGTCATGTTTGCCCATCAGCGAGATAAGCGATTTTCCAGTAGGCAATATGATTGAAAAGGTTTTCCAACAACAGCAACAGCAACAGCAAAAAAAATAAAGGAGTAGACAAGGTAAATAGAAATAAAGATAACAATTTGAACGATTTATGACAAGGCAAATAGGGAAATGTAAACAGAGTGAGCAAGCAGCAGCAAGCAGCAAACGAGACTGCCAACTTGGGTGATAAAATAATTAAGCCACGCCCCCCAACTCCCTTTCCTAAAAAGAAAGCCATTAGAACAGAAAGAGACAACGAGAAGTGGTCTAAGCATATGAAATTATGGCATAAAGTTAAGAAGGGCAAAAAATGAAACGGAAAAGTGCTGGGAAATGGAAATGGAAACGGCAAAGCCAAAACGTAAAGAAAATGGAGATTAACCGTTAGCCAGTGTTGCAAAATGTGGTTTATTTTTATGAGTGCGCAACTTTTTAATCATGAAATATCTCCGCTGCCTCGACAGAAGCTCAAGGGCAAGCCAACCAGGAGGATGCCAAGAGAGGATAGGGACAGACTGGAGAAATGGAGTGTGTGTTTTTTCTGTGAACTTCCTTGAGTAGGCCATAAAGTGAAAATGTTTCGGAGTTGCCTTTGACCCAATTTTAAGTGCAGATGAAGAAAGAGACAGAGATAGAGAAGTTGAAACCGAAATGCATAAAACTCCATAACGAAAGGGAGGAGAGGGCAACAAAGTTGTGGGCGGTTTGGCAAGTCATCAAAATCAGTCGTCAAAATGTTTATAACCAGCAAGGGTTGGCTCACACCTCACACCTCACCCATCCCCTCATGATACTCCTCCTGCCAACATTTTGGTTGAAGTGAAAAGTTCTCACCGTTTGGCAACTTAAAGTTAACAACTTTTTCAGGCAGCGGGTTTTCATTTCCTTCTCCTCCTCCTCGCCCCCCCCACAATCCTTTGATGCTTCTCGTTACAAAAGTTCCTAAAACAAAACAAAAAAATCCAACACAGAACAGTGCACGAGACTGATGATGTGTTGGGTAAGACGGCAGAGAGAGGAGGAGAGGCAAGAGCTTTGCTTGCAACAAGCACGTGCCACTTGCAGCAACAACTGATAAAATGGCAAAACTTTCCAACATGCAACACACACACTCGTATGTGTGAGTGTGTGCCTGGTTTTTTTCGCAACACTTTGCCTCCGCTTTTGGCCTAACTGAAAAGTTCGATTTCATAGCACGTGCATACACATGTATCTGGAGTAGTATCGATCTCCTGTTGCCCCCCGCCTGCACCCTTTTGTCTATGTCGTTTCACTGCATCCCAGTTAGCTCTTGCTTTTCTTTTGTTCCTGTTGTTGTTGTTGTTGGCAGTTTTGTAACCACTTGGCCAAGGCAATTGTTTGGAAACAAACTTGTGATTGAGAGTAGAAGAAGACGAAACATTCTTTAGCTAGTGTAATGAGGCAAGTCTCTTCTCTCTCTCTCTCTTCATCTCTCTGTGTGTGTTTAGGAGGTGTCTGCGTGTAAGTGTGTGTGTGTGTGCATAATGAGTTTGAATCTTTCCATTTCTTAGATACATTTCTTTGCATTTTGATATAACTAGAATTTTGACTTTTTCCCCCTTTTTTTTTGTTGTCATTTTTTGCCTACTCTATGCTCTTTGCTCTCTCTCTGCTTTACTTCCGTTTTGTGTCTGTCTGCAGCTGTGTCTGGGCTCTGTCAACTGTAAACAACAAGCAACACACAAAATTCTAAAAGAAGCAGACACCAGAAAAGCCAAGAGCTACATTTCTTTCGACTAAACTTGATAGATATAATTTATATATATGTACATACACATATGTGTGAGTGTGTGTGTGTGTGTGTGTGTGTGTGTGTGTGTGTCTGTAGAGGAATTCTATTCATTCTCACAACATTCGATATCAATGTCAAGCTATTTGCTATTTTGGCTTCCCTGTTTTCCATTACTTCCTCCTCTATCATCATCAACATCATCATGTTGCTGCTTAAAGTTGAAATATTTTACGCTAAAGGATTATTTTTTTGGCGCTGTCACCGTCAAAAGGGAAGTAAACACGCCCACACGACCTCAACACACTGACAGAGGGGGAGAGTGAGAGAGGGACAGAGAGAGAAATCAGTCGCTGCTGATGAAATTAAATTTCATTTTCCTTTAAGGACATGTTTTCCTTCCTTACACGCACACATACACACGCACGTTTCACTGAAATTGGCACAATTCCCTTTTTAAACTTATCAATTTGATGAGGAGAGATTGAGAAAGAGAGAGAGAAAGAGAAGGCAAGTGGGCGGGAGTGGTAAATCGGGGAAAAAGACTTTTCTCCAAAAAACTTAATCCCTTAAATTGATTTTGATGGCAAAATTGAATTTAAGCTGATTTCGCTTAGATTTTCATTTTGGGGGTTTTTCTTTCTTGCGTCTGTGTGTGTGTGTATATGTGTGATGCGTTTCGTGGGAACAATTTTTGGACTTTTCTCCACCTTTGCGAGAGAGTTAGATTATCCATAAGATACTTTTTGACATAAAATGCATGTAAACCATTTGATTTGTCAGCATAAATCAGTTCACCAGTTGAGGAAAAAAAAAAACAAACCACTAAGCGACAGTCTCAAGTGCCCACACACAAATTGTTGTGCGTGTTTCGGACCACACACAGATCTGGTTTTTTTCGTTTTGGGTTTATTTAAATTTTTTGTTACATAAATGCTGGAAAATTAAGTGGAAAACACTTGACAGAAGGGGGCGGAGGGGAGATTGTTGGGGCGGCTAGCACGTGAGTTTTATTTTTCATAATTTTTTGTTTTGTTTCTGGACGTTTTTTTTTTTCTTCTTTTTTTTTTATCAATGCTGGTGTTGATGTGGAATTTGATCTCGACATTTGCCTCGCTGCCTAAATAAACACAGAGTGAGAGACATAGAGAGAGAGAGGGAGAGAGAGAGAGGGAGAGAAAGAGAGGGAGAGTGAGAGATTAAAAGGAATGAAAGAACATTTTCCCTATGAAATTATCTCTCGTTTTTCCTGTGTTGGTTTTGAAATAATTTGTTACAAATGAAAATGATAAATGAAATGGTTCTGTGTGTGTGTGTCTGTATTCTGTAACCGCTGACAACCTTTAAAGTTGTCCGGTGGAATGAGTTTGGGCATGATTTTCTGGGCCATATGTTGTCCAGCCGCCTTGGTCTTTAGGTCGGTCTGGGTCTCGAAATTTCCTTTGCCTACTTACAGGCTGTTGCCCAGAAAATGTTTCACTTTTCGTTGGTTTCTTCTTTTTTTTTGTGCGTGTCGTTGTTGTTGTCCTTTTTTATTTATTTTTTGTTGATAGCGCTTAACTTTTCATTGTTATTGTAATTTGTTGCTGTTTCTGCCCCCCAGAAAAGGCATGGACAAGGGCTGAAATGTGGGCGGGAAAGTGGGCGTAGAGTGTGGGCATCATCATCTTCATCATCATAACGAAGTTCCAGGGTTCGAATGGTAGACGCAAACAGAAACAAGAGCAACAGCTGTTGCTGGGGCAACAAGAAAAAAAAGATGTATATATATAGAATGCGGACTTCAAGGATGTTTTTCTTTAAAGTGATTTCTTGTGGTTGTTTAGGCAATTTTCTCTCTGTGTGCGTGTGTGTGTGTGTGTGGGAGACATTTGTGAACTTTAAACTTTTTGTCTTTTAAATTTAAAAGGTGGCTTAAGGGTTAACATTTAAGAGTGTATAAAATGGAAAAAAATTGACTTTTCATGGAGTTTAAAGATTGTTCAGGTATGTGTATGTATATAACATTTTCTCAAATGGTTGAATTTAATTTCCCATAGATTTTCATATCAGATGTGAGACATTTTTTGCTTGTTGGCATAAATCATTTCACTTTTTGTAGTCTTTCAACTTTGCTCAACTGTTAACATTTATTACGCCCTTTTTTTTTTGTTGGGCTCAACCCACCACTTCAATTACAACAAGTAGGCGGGCAGATGTTGTTGTTGTTGTTGTTGTTGCAGTTGTAATAATATGCAATATACATAATTCAATAAGGCAACATAAATTTCTGACACCTTTTCACAAAGAGAGAAAATAAAAATGAACAAAAACCAAAGAGAGTGAGAGAGAGAGGGGGAAGGAGGTGAAGTCAAAGCACTTGCAAAATACAAGGAGGAAAAATTAAACAGCTGCCTTGCAAAATGCTGGCTCATTAGGGGGAAAAGAGGGTGAATTTGTTGCCACATCAATGTGGCAAGGCAAAGGGGTTGCCCGTTTTAGATTTGGCTTTTGGGTGGTGCATTAACTTACCGGCATGGCCTGGCAGACATCGCTGTCCCATTGCTGTTGTGCCAATTGCTCCTCATTGCAATCCTGCGGCACAACGGTATATTCGGCCAAACTGGGCGGCCTTGGCGGTGGTGGCAGGAAGAATTGTGGTGGTGGGGCCAATGGCATGCCGGCGCATTCATCGCACTCAAACATAAAGAGTTCGGCATCGGTCATATCCATCATATCCAACATTTTCCACATTTGTGTGTGTGTGTATGAGTGTGTGTGTGTGAGAGTGAGGATGTGTGAGATGTCTTCTTCGCTCTTTTGGTGTGTTTTTTATGTATTTGGGATGAGTCGAGTCGTTTGGAAATATGTATATATATTTATAATTCTATTCCAATGGATTATTCTCCTCCTTGGCTGCGTGTCAAATTTGCTTCCAGCTGATCATCATCCTCATCGCTTGGCGGCAAAGCTGCTGATGAAAGAAAGAGAATGCAAAAAGAAAGGACATTGGTTAGTTGGCTTATTAAAACAGTTGAAATGGTCGGACAGCTATCCATGTGTTAACACAGAGACACGAATGTCCTTTGTCTCCTTTGGCTCTCGGTGAGTAATTATCTTCCCTTGGTCTTTCCGGGCACGTCTCCGCCTCTCCGTTTCTCTCTTCACCTAATTGAACTGATCCTAGCAATGAGCCTCCACACACGCATTCCATTTGGGCTATCTATCGCTTCTATATATACACACACATACATATACACAAAGGAGGACCCACCCCTTGAATCTATATTTAGGTATATCAAGGACCATGGCCACATTCCACCCTGTGGCTTAATGTTAATTTTTTTTTTCTCATTTTTTTTTTATTGATTTTGTTTAATGCGTTTCCATTTTTTGCTATTTACTTTTTATTTACTTTGCTAGTTTGTCCTGCATTATCCTTTTTTCCCCTTGTTGTTTTTTTTTTCGCCCCGTAAATCTGTCGACTCATTGGCAATTGCTTTTTCTCTTTCGTTTCTGTCAGTTGTTGTTTTTTTTTGTTTTTTTGTGTTATTATTATTATTATCCTTTTGGTTGCGGTTCTGTTGTTGTTCCTGTTGTTGTTGTTTTTTCACACATATGCTGACAAAATAATTGAGAGAAAGGTAAAAAAAGATGACATGACTTGGAAAGTTGTTGATCCATCATTTGATTGATTTCAGAAATATTCATCCTAGTTTTAATTCATTCAAGGTTTGATGTGGTAGTGACTTATATAGTCATTCAGCTTAAGTCGAAATCCAAACGGAATGTAGCCCACTTGACAGCAACTCAAGAGTCCATGTGCTGCCTGTTTCAGTCGTCTGTTTGTTGCTGATGCTGCGTGGGGCAGAGAGACGTCTTCTTCTGTGCAACATATGTTGCCAGTTGGTTTCATTTAATTAGTTGGAGAGCTGCTGTCACTTGTCTCACAAACCGAAAGAGAGAGAGATAGAGAGAAAGAGGGAGAGAATGAGAGAAGGAGCGAGAAAGAGAGTGAATGAGAGATGGCAAAAGATATTGCCAAAGAGAGTCTCCTGATAAGATCTTCAAATAAGAAAAGAGGAAAAACTACAATCATTGAATCTGTTTGCTGTTTGTTGTTGGATTGGGTGTATCTCTGTCTCCCTCTCTCTCATTTTCTCTCTCTCTCTCTCTCTCTCTTGTCTTGCAATCAAATGTAAGCCGCTGTTGACATTGGAGATTAAAAGATATTAAAAACGAAACGAGACGGGAAAAGACGACAAAGCCAAAGGAAAACGAAGACGAAGACGAAGCAGAAGCCGAGAAGGAGATGAAGAAAACACAATGACAAACAGACGGAAACACACACACTCGCACACTCGCACACACACACACACACACATTTAGACAGACGGACAAAACATGTCAAAGATGAAATGTTGTAAAGAAAATTGAATTGAATTGAATGGCATCGAGTCGAATCAGAGAGAGAAAAAAAAAATAACCAGACCAGAAAACACACAGAGCAAAAAAATAAAACTAAGATTGAATTTCATTTAAAAAGGCCCAAAAAAACAACACAACAAAACTTAAAGCTTAACTTTGGTTTTATCGATTGAATTGTCTGACGACTTCCAACTTCGATGGTGATTAACTTGAAAAGAGGAAAAAAAACGAAACAAAATAATGAAATAAATCGTGTTGAAAAAGAGGAACGTCTAAAGACGTTTCAATGGGCCAAAACGAAGAGACAGATAAAGAAGAAAAAGAAGAAGACAGAGAGAGACAGACAAGACCAAATCGATTTGTTTTCAGATTAAGCCTGGCTAACCTTCCTTCCCTTCCCTGACTTGCTCCTGGGACAGAGAGAGATTCAAGCATAAAATGGAGCAAAAAAAGGAGAAATAAATAGAGGAGTAAGCATTATAATGGAAATCAAAGAAGTCCTGGCGGTAAGGCAATTAGCGGGTGTGTGTGTGGGGCGGGGGAGGGAGGCAAATCAAAGTAAAAGGCAAAAGCAATTAGATAATTGGCTTTAAAACCATCTGCCCAGGCCGCTCTCCACTCCAAAAACGAAGCAAAAGAACTTGCAACTTGAACTAAAACTCCGAATCGAAATCTTCTTCTTAAAAGAACACAACTCCAAGCACTTCAAGCCAATTAAAGGTTCAAGTCGGGTCTCTCTCTTTGGCCACCCCTTTTTTGCTATATCTTTGAGGACTTTCTTCACTTTCACTCGGGCTATATCAGTGATTTATATGCCACACTTGAGAAAATAAATAGAAGAAAAGACAATGACTATACAGCTGCCCATAAAAATTGCTTTTAATTGAAATTTCAATAGGAGGAGAGTTTCAGTTTCAGTTTCGGTTTCGGTAACTTATTTTTTTCTGTTTTTTTGCTTTGTATTTTTTTTTTTTTTGGGCCACGCATTTAAATGGCTCAATTGAAATTGTGTCCGTGTAGACAGAGTCAGTGAGAGAGAGAGGGGGATAGAGAGGGTCGTTCTAAAAGTCACTGTTCGACGAGTTCAGGTAACAGAAACACATTTATTAGCTACAATGATAAATGTTCTTTAACCTGGGCCAAGGATCTAGCCAACGGACAACGTCGCGTCGTGTAATTTTAATTCGTTTTGGGTTCTGACCAAAAAGACAGAGTGGGAGAGAGAAGGACGGAGAGAGACAGTCTGAGGGGAGAATAAAGGAAATTGATATGGGTGCGTGTGTCTATGGTGTCTCTGTGGTAAACGAACTCAATTCCAAGTCCAGGTAGAGGCAAGAAAAATACATACATATAACATTTACGAAAATTGGGAAATTGAGACATTATATGTATAGTTTTTGGGTTTCCATCGTATCGGTATCGATAAGTGTTATGGGCATAAGAAACCACGGGATACTAAGTGGAACAAATGCCAAGCAAGGACAAGGAGAATGGAGAGACAAATGTTGCAAATTAATAGGAAAATGTAATAAAAAGAAAAACGAAACAGATTGGAAAAGTAGGCTAGACAATGCTACCGATAACTAGTCTATAAAAAATGTTTTATTCCTTTCGAAAATTATATTAAATGCCTTAGTTCGTTAAAGCCAAGTTACTTAGAGATATTTAGTGTACTGAATTTCTTATATAAACTTGGCTTAAAGCAATGTTTTTTTTTGTTATCCCATGTACGCCTTAATCTCTCTCGTGAATATGCCTTGCAGCGTCTTCCACTAAAATAAGTTGGGGAAAACAAGAACAAAAATTGAAGATTTCGCTGGCCCTGAAAACTTATTTTGACTTAGTTTACATATCATTTATTATGTTGGCCGAGAGAGAGAGAAAGAGAGAGTGAGAGTGAGGTGTGTGTGTAAACTTGTTACGCCCCTGCGGCCACATTAAGCAAAAAAACTTTTAAATAAACCACAAAGGAGAAAAGCAACAACAACAACAAAAAAACAGAGGCAAAGGAACAGAATTGGTCCTGGAGAGAAACTGAGGCAGAAAAGCGAACACAGAGAAAAGGAAACGAGACGAAGAAGATGACGGGCATGTCACATCAATGTCACTCAGCATTAAGAAGCCCCTACACAGGGGGGAAGGAGAGGTAGAAAAGGAGCGCGAGGACCTTGGGAGGGCTGCGCTAAAGTTCTTCAGTTTTTTTTGCGCCTTGGCCGACGGGCAGCAATTCTCTTTCCCAATGCCTTCTTCTCCTGTTCCTCCCTTCCAGTTCTTTGGCAACATTTTCACAGCTTTCGCTTTCCTTCAACGTTTACAAGCTTATAACAAATATTTTCGTTACGGAGTTTACAATTTTTTGTTGTTGCTTTTTGTTTATGTTGTCCTCTACGTGATTTCTTGTGTAAATATTATGTAGATCTATTTGCATATACATATAAATTTTTATTTTCTTTTGGTAATAAGCTTAGCATATGTTTTCGTTGCTTTTGACTGTTTTATTTTTCTATTTTGTTGCGAGTCATTCATCAATTCCCACGCCTCATAAAATTCTCTCTCTCTCTCTCTCTCTTACTATGTTTCTTTTGTTGATAATAAAGACATTAAAAGTCAAAGGTCTTGACAAATTTATGCATGTAAGTACTTTGATTTTCAGTTGAAATACATTTTAAGCATACTAATTAGATATAAAAAGAAACAAAAACTCAAAAACGGAAATCCTGTGAGGACCACAAAAAAAAAAACAAAGAAAAAGTTGCCTAAAGCAACAAAAAAAGGGCCAACATGTGTAGCACATGGCTCAGAACACAATTAAAACTCAATTTGCCAACAGGTAGAAATGATCTATATATATATATGTATTTGGGATTAAGCTGAACCCTTTATTTACTTAATTTTTTTTATTTTGGAGCTTGTCAACACTTTTTTGGGAGCAAAGCAGAAATGTAACGTAAGGAGAAGGACGGGGGATGGGCGATGGGGAGTGCAAGTGACTACAACCACGCACACAAGTTAACCATTAACCCGGCCAGAGATTGAGTTATTATTTATCTTCATCGCTGGCCAGAGGAGCGACTCTTCCCTTCACTTCCCTGCCCCTCTTCCCACTGCTTTTTCTCTCTGCCATGTTTAACAACTCATTTAAAGGCAAAGCGCGGCTACATGAATCTAAAAGATACACACAAATACACACACACATATGCGGCACATCTTGTACTTGTATTCTTGTGATTTTTTTTTCCTTTCCTTTTTTGCTTCTCTATAAACATAAATTTTATTTTGCGTGAATTTATGAGGCCTTGGGGTATGCAGAAGAAGATGGAGGAGACATTTTTACTTATTTACCAAAGGATTAGCACACACTTAGAGAGGAAGTGGAAGAAGAAGAAAATGATGAAGAAATAATAATAATAATAATGAACTTTACCTCACTGCACCCCAACGCACTTGTTGCTCATTTGCTAATAATTTAAACAAATTTACCTAAAACAAATCCCCTGTCTCTATCTATCTCTCTCTTTCTCTATGTCTTTCTCTAGCAAATGCCGACAAACGACAAACAAAACAAAGGTGCGACATTAGTTGAAGAGATTTTTCCAGGTTTCATTTCATTTCGTTTGTTTTCTCTACAATATTTGATTATAATTAAAAAAGAAGAACTTCCCCATATCCATTCATTTTGTCGGTGCTTTTGTTGTGTCTTAAATGATTTGTTTTAGTCTCTGTTTTTGTCTATTTATGGCACGTTTGCCCAGTTTTTAAATACCTCATATCAATTCGAAATATCTGTTTTTGCAAATGGCTATAAAGATACATATATACACATCAAGAAAAGTGTTTTATTTGGATTTCTAGTATCATTTAATTGGCTAGAAATGTGTCTCAATTTGCCAATTAGTCATAACTTTTAGTACGAAAGTTTATTTTATTTTACTTATCATTGACACACTTTATTTTAAGTATTGATTTCAAACTTAGTTTCTTGTTTTAAACTGGGTTTATGTACAGTTTTTTTGTTCCATTTGGCTCAGAATTTTATTATAATTTAAGTATTATTGAACTCTAATTATAATTGTTTTTAATTGACATTAAAACAAAACAAAAACAGCCATTATAATGCTTATTGCATTCCTGACCTTAAAACCCAATCAATCATTTTTCTAAGCAAATCGTTTTAAAACTTTTAGTCTTATCAACGCATAGGAAGAGGGAATGAGATGGGGAGAAGAAGACTAAGTTAGTCACTTTGCCGTTTCTTCTTCTTAGAATGCCTACACTCTGGATTGATAATCCCCTCTGTCAAAGTCTCAAGACAAATCAAATGCCGTTTGATAAGCCTTTCTTACATAGATTTCACTTCGCCTACATTGGAGTCAAGAAAATCTTAATTTCCCTTTTGGTTTATGGCTTAAACTTACCCGCTAGAGTCTTAGTCCAAAGATTGAGTTCTGCTTGATTTTTCCTCAAAAAATGCTGCTTATTGAATTTTCGTTTTTAACACACATAAACACAGAATTAATACAGAGATACAATACACAATTCACTTCAATAATTTTCCTTTAAAACTTTGCCGTTTTCTTTGGTTGTTTGTTTTCTTTTAATATTTTTTGTTGTTGTTTTCCTTTTGGGAGAAGACTTTTGCACGGCGCGTGGAATTTGTTATTTTTGCGGGTGGTTTTACAATATTTTTGATGCTTATAGATATATTTATCCCACTAGTCACTGTGTCGGTTCAACTTCTTGGTTGAGTGTCAGTCTTTTGTGGATAGGTTAGAAAATCAAAAAAGTTTCGTATTCCGTATGAGATTTTTGTTTCGAAAATCATCAAAAAACTCGCGAGGGCACACGTCCGTTGACGTTGACGGCGAGTCGAAAACTGAATTTCGAATTTCAAATTTGTATTTGCCGGCCGAATAAACGACACAGAAGCGAACGATAGACGGGTTTGTTCGTGTTTCGACTTGCTCACCCTTGCTCATCGTCGTTGATTGTTGTTATTCGCTCTCTCTCGTTCTCTGTCTCTCTTTTTTTCTCTCTGGGTCTGTGGTTACAATGTAACCGTTACATATGTGTATGAATTTCTCTTCTATATTCATGGTCTTCTTTTCGATGTTCATCCTTGATGTAAATGTATGATTGAATTTCCTCTTGCACAATCCTGTCTTTGCCTAGGATGCACATAGGACGATTTTTTATGTTCGTAAAGAGTTAAATGACTAAACGATAGCGTAAAAATTCAAATCGGATTGTAGGCTTTTTTGAGAATTTTTTGTGTATGACATCTTAAAATTTTTATGAATTTTGGTTATCGCCCGTTCTTGTTCATATGTACATATATTTTGCAAAAAGGACATTGTTCGAAAATTAGGATATCCATTATCAAAATGTCCTAGTGTTGATGAGACCGATCTCTGTTCATAGTTAAACACAAAGAAAGATCTTCAGCTAAATTTTTGAATAATATTGAAAGTCGTAAATGTGTTAATCGGTAATGTTTCCTAAGAATCATAAGCATAACATTTTATAGGCAATATCTCCCCCAATCGCTGACATCGTCATATAATCATAAAGAACTGGCATCGATCGGAGGGCATAGTACATAAAACAAAGCAATTAGCAAAATTTTGGAATATTTTTGCTTATTCAGTTTGAATTTTTCGGTTCTTTTTTATGTGTAGCCATATCAGGTTACGCGACAAGAGTCAAAATAAAAAATACTAAAATAAAATTGTTCAATTATATTTTCGGATACGTAATCATAAATTTATGCAAGTTTGAGCCAAGAACTCACGAGCTTAAAGAATTGTGAATCATCACATTATTAGAAATTTCCCTTTGCAGACTTTGAAACTATCAAATGACATAAGCAACATCATGTCCATCATCTGCATCGTAATCGTAATCGTAATCGTTATGGCCAATGTCACTCTCAATTATTATCCCCAAAAAAAGGAAAATCGTTTTGCTATGACGAATTCTCGCATACCAATATGCAATTTTCACAACAACAAACATTTTCAATAAGAGCCCCCCGCTCCTCCTCCAACAACAGGCCCCGCTTTCCCGCTTTTCCTGTATTCCCAACCAAAATACAACCCACTATATGATCAAGGTCAATGTCTCGGGAGTGCGCGCTGCTCTGGCGCTGCTGCTGCGCTGCCTTTTTTCCAGCATTTATTTTTTTGTTGAGTTGCTGTTTTTGTTGCTTTGCGATTCTTCTGCTTCTTCCATTTTGCGGCATGTAAAAATTACACCAGAGAGAGAGACAGACAGCGGCCGAGGCAGAGGCAGCAGCAACAAAGCCGGCATGAAAATTCAATGTCGTTTTTCATGCAAGTTTTTCCTTGAATTCGAACTCGAATTCTCTCTCTCTTTGGACATTTGGAAACTCTTATACTGTTGCTGCAACACTTTGGTCATGTATCTACAAGCTTAGCAACATGTTGCTTGGCCTAACCATGTTTAGATACCACAAGGAAATGTTTAATTGAAAAATGTTCAACTGCAAAGTGAAATGGGCTTTTGTTTTAAAAAGATCTGAGAAAAGTACATAATTTGATAAATTTCACTCCATTTAAATGCAATGTTGCTTCCATTTATCTTTGTTTATGCATTTTTTCGCACCTCACTTATTTCAGTTAAGTTTTTGTTTTTTTCGGGGTGTTGCTGCCACATTTTCTGTTGCACTGTTTACATTCCACTTTCACCTCTTGTTCTATTTCCTTCACTGTTTTGTTTATAAATATTTTTTTGCCTCCTTCTGTTTATTTTCAATGCAATATTCCATTTTGGGCCAGGCGTTGAAATTGAAAATGAAATCGAAATGCAAATGGAAGGCGGGCCAGTGCCTGGGGGGGACTTTGGTTGGCGCAGGGCATTTGTTTTTTGGTAGGAAATTCCTTGTAAATTGTTTTAGAGCTGTCGACAAGTAGCGGAGGAGCCAAACACTTGGACAAAGTCGCGAGTCGAATGGCATCTTTTTGTAACAGAAATTTGTGGTTCTTGCCCCTCTCCCCCTTAGGAACTCATTAGGCGCGTCAAGTGAAATGTTTCTTGGGACCAGCCCACCCAAAACACATTAGCAGCTCATTTCAGGCAACATGGGGCCGCAAATTAAAGAGGCATTAGGAGCTGAGATAGGGGCCAGGCCAAGGCGTGGCTTGGTGACCACATTGAAAACCAAGAGACTGACATATGGATGAAAAAGATGCCAAACAAATTTGTCCCAAAAACTTTGGCAACTAAAATAGCAAAAAAAATATGTTAAAAAAAGAAAATGAAATAAATTAATAAGCATCCTTATATGTTGACAAAAAAAGATGGTTAAAGCTATCAATCATATCAATTTATTTGTATCAAAATTACTAAATTTCATTCATTTCAATTTTCAAATTTTTGGTTAACAAGTTTCTTAGTCTAAATCAGTTCTTTAAAGCTAAAAATTAAACTAAAATGCTTGATAAAATCTCTACACTTGGCTTAGCAATTAGTCAACCAGGTTGTCCTTTTTTCGACACACACACACACACACGCACACGTACACTTACCTAGATGAGTATCTATGTGACAACACACACACAGACACGCAGACACAAGCCAACCAGCTGACCAAACTCATGTTTGCAGTTATAATAATTAATAATTCCAGGGATAAGCCTTGTGTGTCAAAGTGATATGGCTTACAAAAAAATATTTCTACATTTTGTATCTACATATATATATATAAAGAGAAATGAATTTTGCACACACATGCAAAGAGAAAGCAAAAGATACAGATACTTCCTACATACTTACACACACACACACACACACACATGTATGCATGTGTATCTGCCTATAGAAAACCACACAAAACCTTTTTTATAAGCTGAGGATTTGTCCTCTGACAATCGGGGCTGAACAGCATCAAACATCTGCATAAATACTTATAGATTGGTCACAAATTTTCATCTCTATATGTATATGTATCTCTATGCATAATTGTATTACAAGTTGAGTGCAATTTGTTGTGTGTGTGAGTTTGTGTGTTTTGATTTGCCCATGCATTTCACCTGGTTTTCATGGAGGGGTTACTTTTGTTGTCTGTGATTATTTATGAACACTTTTTGAATAACTTCATTAGGCATAGATGTTTGTTCAGGATCCCTAGGAATTTTGACCAAAAAGTAACCCAATTAATAGAAGGCATAGCGATACATAATGAGGGGAAAAACAAAAATATGTAATAGAAATTTCCATGGAACATTGAGCAAATTGTTGTGTCAATAGGAAATTTAATATGACAACCATTCGAGAATTTATTTGAAGATTTTATTAAAATACAAATCTAGTTAAATTTACATGAAAATGCTCTCAACTTAACCCAGATATAAAGCTTTATATTAGCTAATCTCTCAAGCTAATTGCATTAAATAGAGATACATTTTTGACTTGTTGACACAAAAGAACCAAAAAATGCATTTTTAGTTACTTTATCTATTAAAATTGTCTCAGTTTGGCATTATTTTGGGGTTTCTAAAGCAAACGATGAAAATATTTTTGATTGAAACGTGACTAATTGTAAGTTATACATAAATCTTATCAAACTCTCTAAAATTGTGATATGAATGTAGATATCTTTACAATTGTCTGACCTTTACGAAGCTTCCGCTCCCTTATCTTTTTGGTAATGTAGATCAAGGTGTTTCTTTTTTTATCTCCATGTATCTTGGATTCTCATGTAACATTTACTTCGTGATAAGAGAAATTCTGTGGGATCTGTCGCTTCAGCAGGGCTGTCTGTGCCATAGCAACAATTCCCCTTGTGCCAATTTCAAGTGCAATTATAATTTTTGTTTGTCATGCAAAAACATCGACAAAAAACAATAACAAATAACAATAGTCGCTAGGGCCCTGCCCACCTAACCCCCCCTCCTTCTCCATAGCTTTGTAGCCCACTATAACGACAAAATGAAATAGCAAACGAAACGAGGCACGAAATGTGGGCGTGGGCAGTAGAATTGAAGGGGGGGACCATCATGCCCACAATCAAACTGGGTCACACAGAGAGCCAAAGCATTACAATTTGCATATGCATGAGTGTGAGTGTGAGTGTGGATGTGGGTGTGTGTCCTGCATCCTAACACCCTGACTGTTCCAGTCCTAGTCCCCACTAAGCACACGGCATGACTTTACACTTTTTCAACCTTCTCTAATAAATTTGAAACCAGCAGGAGGAGCAGGAGCAGGAGCAGGAGCAGGAGCAGGAGCAGGAGCACGAGCCGATGAAGGCAAGAACTGAATATGCAAAGTCACCAAGGATATGGCAGGATGTGTACCTCTATAGAGTGGGAGACAGATACATAGTATATACTACATATATATGGGCTATATATATATACATATATATGTATATATACTAGTCATAAATCAGCGCCCAACTGTGTGACTTTGCTTGCATTTCCTGCGCTTGGACAATGTCCTGTCTGTGTCCAGTTTTCAGCATATTTGCCAGTGTCTTTTTGTTTTTATCCCATGTAAAAATGTGTGTTCATGTGTGATGTGTGTGTGTGTGTGTGTGTGTGTGTGTGTGTGCGTCCTACATTTGCATTTAAGTCCTTTATATTCCTTTGTCGCTATGCTGTTTGTTGCATTATTCTAATATGCGGTGCCATATCGTTTACCTCCACTTTTCTTTTAGCCCCGATTTCTCTATGATCTCTGACCTTTGCATGCGTATGGGTGCGTCTGCTTGTCTGTATGTGTGTGGGTGGTGTGTGCATTTTGCATATTCTACTGCCCCAGTTTTTGGCCACCGACTCATCTAACCAAACCATTGCCACTTTTTGGCCCATTTTCCACTCTGGATGCACTCGCTTTGTGGTCGTAATTAAAGGTGTTAATGCCGTTGGTAATTACACTCGAGCCGAAAACTTTACAAACATTTCGTAGGTCCTTTTAGGTTATCGTGGCCAGCCATAAATTGTTTGGCCCGTGGGTCACCACCAAATACCCATAGGGAAGGCATATTTTATGCCTCTAAGTAGTTGCCACATGGCCTAACTGAAAACAAACGAACTAAATAGGCGGCAAATGTGAGAGAAACTAATGACAACAAAAATTTAAGTTAAATAGTTTTAAAAGGGAAGTTAAATTGGTGAAAATTGTCCACTGGAAAGAGGTTTAACTAAAAAGAGCTTGATTAAAAGATTAAAAGAAGAAAATATCCTTTAATACATGATTGAAATTAATTCATTTCTAAACTGAAAGTCATGAGACATCTAAGACTTAAACATTCACATTATATCAACGATCTATTCAGTTAAATATTCTATATAATTTCATTACACAATTTTGGCGTGTGGAAATGCATTTTCATTGCTGATTTTAACTTTGTTAATTTAGCTCATTGGTTATTTTAGCATAATTTTCGTTTTGCACTTAAGAATGAGAAGAGGAAAATCAGTTTCCCTTTCAGTATGCTTACTTTGATACTTAAGTGGGTACACACACACACACTCACTTGCCCACACGTACACTTTATGCGATACTTTCTCAATTTCACAATTTTCACCATTATTTACCCCCTTTTTGGCCCACTTTGATGCTTGGGATGCTGCTACTGCCTCATGCAACAGACTCCTCGACTCTATTTACACGAACTCTCACACAATGTAAGTGGCGTTGAAAAAATGTTCGAAATTTAATTAAACTACGCAGCCTCGAAGTGTGTATTTACCCAGCTACGCTTCAACTCTTGTCTCTTCTTGGCAGCGGCAACAGCACCAGCAGCAGCAGCTGTCACTTGCCACTCCCCCGAATCTGTTTCCTTGCAACCTTCCACTTGCACCCGCTGTGTTAAGTGAGCGATGCCAATTTTTGCATGCGTCACTCAAAAGCAGCCGCCCCAACACCAACACCAACAATAGCAACAACAACAAGCAACCATATTCAACTCTTTTTCCATTTTCCATTTACCCCTTTCTCTTCTTATGTTTCTACTGGCAGCTTCTCTGCCTGTTCTCGGCAATGGCAGCCAATTTGCCTCGCTTTTGTTGTCCAATGCGACAGCGTTGGCAATTTCTAATTAAATTATTCAATTTTTCCTCACTTGCCCAAAAAAAAGAACCAAAAAAGAAAAAAATGTAAAGAGAAAAAATAAGGAAAAACGCTGAAAACACAGTCGGAAAGTGCGAGAAAAAAGCTGTCGGGTGGTCCAATTGTGTCACAGGAGGCAAAGAAGACAGCCAGCTGCTTGCCAAAAAGAAAAATTTGGTTTACCATATAGAATTTGTGTAGAAAAAACAAAAGTTTATCCTGAAAATCTGATGTGTTCCAAATCAAAAAGATTTTTGATATAAACAGACTTATTTGTCGGTATAAATGAAAACATTGGAATATGATGTTCATAATATATTCCAAATCTTACTTCAAATATCATAAATTAAAATTAAACAAAAACTGTCGTAAATAATGTCAACAGAAATAAGTATTTTAATAAAAAATTTAATGAAAAAGCCAGAAAAATTGAAAGGTTTACTTTTAATAAATTTCCCAATTGACAAAAGAAAATATTATTTAAAAGATAAAAAGTAGCCTTAATATTAAGGTAAATCTTTTGCTCCATCAGATATAGAACAAAAAAACTTTTAGTTTTCTACAAAACGAAGTAAACAGCCAAAACCAAAACCATCCACAAAATACAGCTCAGAGAAATAAAAGCCAACGATAAAAAGAAAGTTGTCATTATATCCTAATTAGATTCAAATATCTAACAATTTTCCAACCGCAAGCCGTTTTACCAGCAAACTTTTGTCAATGCCATCAGAGAAACCCGATCCAGGAAAATGGTAAAAAGGACGAAAGTAAAATTGGGTGGGCGATTCGAGTGGCAAAAAGGAAAAAGAAATTGGTGAAAAGAAAGCAAAGAGAGGAGGAGGATGGGTGGACATGGCAAATAAAATTGCAGACGCAGTTGGAAATTGAACAACAAAAATGCATTTAGAAAATATGAAAAAGGCAAAAGAAGGAGAGAAGCAGCGGAGAAATGTCAGACAGATAGCAGCAGCAACTGACAAACTAAGCGAAAGTCGGGGTGGAGCAGAGAGGGGGGAAGAAAAAGCCTTTTGTTGTTGCTGGTGTTGCTGTTGTCTCGGCATGGTGCGAATATTTCCGGTTTCCGCATTTGCCAAATATGTTAGAAGCAGAAATGGGGAATACCCATCCGCACCCCAAACCGTGTTTGCCTTTTATATCTCCCCCCTCCCACCCTCAGTTACTCAATCACTAACTTCATACGCCTCCTGGAACACACCCCCACCCCTCTCTCTCTTGCCTATCCTTTGCTCTTTTCTACAGTTGCCGACACTGATGAAACAACCAACACTCGCACTTTCAAAACTTCCTTCAATGCGGAAAAGCAAAACAAAAAATAAAATACAGAAGAATCAGAAAAAGTTTTATGACCATGCATTGCACATAAATGAAAGTTTTTAGCTTAGTCCTTTTCCAATCCTGGGGCCTTGTAAAATGTTTGCCAAAAGTGTCTTGCAAATGGTCATGTCCACACGAACTGAAAAACTTGGATTCGTGGTGCGGGTTTGTGTTTTTTTTTTTTTTGGGAAAATCAAAACGGTTTGCAAATGGATACATTCTATCCGATTTTTTACCTAAATGGTTAAGTGTTACATATCCTAGGAAAAAATGGGAAATGGAATTTGAAATCCGCTTACTCATTTACTAAGGAAGAGTAAATTTTGTCAACTATTGAATGCAGGGTATTAATAGTTTTCTCATAATGACCCATTCGTATGAGATAGAATAACTTTTACTTCACCGCGAACTAACTATTAAGCACTTTAGTTACACACCATTTTCTAAATTGGCAAATTTCTCTACTGCCCCTTCGGTTTACCCTTCGTAAAGTGAAATTGCTTTTGCTCAACTCTTCAGTTGACACCTTTAGCCATTTCTCAAGCGTCTTCCTCTTTTTCTTTCACAACTTTTTCTCATATCTCTTCAGCCCGGGACAGCAGCAGAGAAAGAGAAGAAAGAGACTAAAGAAATGAACTACACTTTACCTTATAAATCGTCCTTGGTCCTTGGCTTAATCGTTTAATTGCCTGGCATAATTACAAATGCAGCTCATCATCAGATTTCAGCTCAATTTCTTAGAGAGTTTATATCCACCTCACACTCCCCTCTTCCCCACCACCACCCCCACCCACGTCAGCGCAGGCACAGGGGAAATGGCAAATTGACCCCCCAAAATGACTTTGGCTTCACTTTATCAAAAGAAGCCAATGGAAAGGGAAAGAAAAACTCTGATGGCCAACCATTTCACACTTGCCCATAAATTCACACTACTAGATAAACGGGGAGGGAGTTGGAGTATATCAAGAGAGTGGGGGGGCGGGTTGGGTTTTGGGCTTATCTAACTGCAGCAACTATAATTTGCTTTCAATTGATTTTCCCTCTGTCTGCTTTTCCTTCATCGAATTTTTTCTTTTTTTTTCCATTTTGCTGCTGTTGTAACATTTTTCTTCATTCGCCCTTTTGCTTTCCCATTCTTTTTCCATTTCTTTAGCAGGCATTTTCATAAATCGTTTGCCCTTTTTCCCCACCACACCCACCCACCCTGCGCCCCCTTCTGATCATGGCCTGACACTTGTTACAGTAGCTGTAATTCCTCTTCTCCCTTCCCAGCTCCCATGTCCAGGACAAATGTGCATTAACGCCTTTGACCTGCATTTTTGGTATTTTGTATTTGGTATTTCTGCTTTTGTTTGGTATTTTGTTTTGGGGTTGTATTTGAAACTGGTGTGTTGGGGTTGACAGAAGCTTGGGGAAGGGGGGACGGGAGACGGGAGTGATTGAATTTCGTAGTTTTTGCAATATCTTTTGTGGCCTGCTGCTGTTGCTTTTCTTGTAATGCACACAGCTGACAGCTGCTTTTTCTTCATTAGCAAAGTCAACCCTAGACTGTGGGACTGAGTCTCACTTGGACTCGCACTCGGACACTGTTGCCGCCCAATCCGCCCCCGAGTGTCCTTTGTTAGTTCCCCTTCCATCCTCCTCTCCTTGCTTCTCTACCAAAATTTCTTCTTATTGTTGGTGGTGATTTTGAGGCGACCTTTTAAATTAGTTTACATGGCTGCGTGTAATGGGTTTTTCTCTACCATTTGTTATTGCTGCTGCTGTTATCGCGGGGGCCAAGGCCAACTGTTTGTTGCTGCTGCGGCTGTAACTTCATATGTTGCAGCCACAGGCGGTCGCTGGGCCTCGACTCGAGGCATGAAGGCAGGCGGGAAGGCCAATGAACTGCAAGTTGCGGGCAGTTGGGTGGGTGGTTTGTGGCAGAGAACAGAGTGAAGTACTCAATATTTTTAGTAGATTTCGATATCCATTACTCTTCGAACAGCAATTGTCGATGGAAATTAGTTTTCTTCCACTTATGTGTGTATAAAAGTAAATGAGAGAGAAGATTATCTTGAAATAAGAACATCATTTCTATATAATTATTGGGTTTTCCATTAAATTAATATAGAATGACCTTTTAATACAGTTTAGCTTTAAATATTTCTTCAAATCTTTATTAATGTAAATAATAAATTAAATTTACTTGCTACTACTTAATTCTATCTCTCTGAACTTCTGAAATTTCCATATATTGTTTCAATTTAATTTCATTTATTGTTCTCACTTTGAACTTTTTATAATTTTTCTAAAATCTTAAAACTAGTCATTCCTTTGTTTAGCTGAAGTAGTTAATTAAATAGTTCCATTCATTATTCAAACAATAGAAAATTAAAAATTATTCAACTTTAAACCCAAAATCGATTTATTTTCTTTTTGGGACTTCTGATAATAAAAATTCTAAAGAAATCCTAAAAAATAAAATAATCTCAGACTTTGGAGTCTGATTTGCCACCTGAAATATTGACAACTAATTGCTTGCCGCCCGAGTCCGATTATCACCTTTCTTGTTTCCTTTTCCAGCTAATAAAGCTATTTTATACCTCCAATCCTCGGCCTTTAACAAATGTGTCTCATTAGAAGGCCTTATCATGAGCTACTCCAGCTCCTACTCTAGCTCCTAATCCTTTTGTAGACTCCTAAAGGCAGCCCATTAAACGGCAGTTTTCCAAATGTCATCATCATGGTGTGTGTGTGTGTGTGAGTGTCGGTTGGCTCAAAAGGTCAATAAACACAAGTTGCATTGATTTCCAAACAATTAAGGCCACATTTCAGAGTTAGCCAAGAAATTATGGTGTCACCACAGAAAAAGGTGACAGGCCGAAACCGAGGACAGGGGCATCGGACTGCTTAGTGCGCTGACAAATGATAGAAACTGCTGACTTGGGAGCACAAATGAATAAGTAATCCTTTAACCTGCCGCCACCTCAGCCGGTCCCACTATTCACTGTATTTCGTTTTTCTGGTTTTGTTTTTGGGTCAAAGAACTAGCCGACAATGACAACCAACGACTCTCGCTCTCGATTGAGACATGGCGGCATTTTTATCAGAGGTGACAACAGGCGACTTGGGCTCCAGACATTGACAAGAGACAAAAGGCCCGAAAACAGGTAGATGACGGTCGGCAACAACCCACATGGCCACAGTAAAGCAAAAACCTCAAAGGACATTTTCACAACTGACTGCACAGACACAAAAAACGAGGAGAAGGACACAAAAGTTCCTCATTGTGCAATTGGCACAATTAAAACAAGAGCTCAAAAGATGATGATGACGATGATGATGTGGCTACGATGGCGGCGGCATCGGCTTTACTCTGAGAAGAGATTTCTACAGAAATTTTTTTGCCTGGGTCGAAAAGTTTCATCCGATTCTCTCATCTTTCTTGTTGTGGGTCAACTTCAAAGGTGAAATTGTTGCCGATTGTTTGATTGTTTGACACAAATGTTTATGCTTGACTGCGAAACAAACAAACAATTCCAGGCGGTGGTTTTAGATCTGTCCGGGGTTCCTGGGTCCTGGGAAATTTATCTAACCTCTGCATATTGAGCGGCTTATGTTACTTTTAGTGGAAAAACCCCATAACCAGAACCACAAGTTAACGTACCAAATGCCAAACTTGCGTCAAAAACAACGAAAAATGCACCAAAGATATAATTAAAATGAATGTTCTCAACTTCTCCATGCGAGTGTGGAAAAATAGAGCCAGAGAGAGACAGAGAGTGAGAGAGTGGGAGAGACGAGAGATGAAAGTCCTGGAAAATATTTTCGTCCAAATGAAAAAAGCCGCATGTTAGGCCAGCGAGCCGTGCACTCTAGTGGCATAATTTGATTAAAACAAGCCGCGAAGTGACGAACAGGCGGACCAGGATACAGACATCACCATCCAACTACACTTGAAGAAAATTTTAGTTAGAAATTTGCATAAATGACCAGTCTAAAGTTTTAACAATTTCAAATGTTTTATAATTTTTGGTTCTAACTTAGCTCATTTTGTTTGGGTCTTGGGGGTTTAATGCCAAGAAAGAAATGGGCTCTTGACAGCAAAACGAGATAATCGAGCAACAAACACTCAAAGTAAACGAATTAGATATTATCATAGAGAAATTGATATTTCTAATCACAGTGTAGGGCCTTTTAGCTTTAGGTTCTGGTGTTCTCTTCGTTGCTTGCTTGTCTGAATATTTGGGATAATTTCACGCTCTCGAGTGTTTTTGTTGGCGCAAAATACCCAGAAGCATGCTTTAGTCTAGTTTTGGGCTTGCTTCTGCCTCTTTTTTTATAGTCCATAATTACTGTGCACACCCCTTTGGGGGCTGCAGCACCGTGGTGCACCGTCACCGTCCTCGTCGTAGTCGCGGTCGTCGCTCCATTTGGACTATAAACATTTGACTCCCCAGGCGTGCCATAAAAAATCCAAGGGATTTATATTTTGATTTCTTTCATATGTTTAAAAATATCAATTTTATAACAAGGGGCTTTAGGTTCGGATGCAGCTGTCATATGACCGCAACGAATTAATGATGGAAACCAAACCGAACCGAACTAAACCGAAACCGAATCACATCACACCCAGCTAAAGCGAAACCATGAAAATCCAGCCAACACCTTGTCACTCAAAACACCGCAGGACGCATTCTATGCGAAATGTCCTTGAAGTATTAGAGGAATTACCTGCTAAAGTAACCTAAACACTGTTCACACTCAATTATCGCCGGTCGACCAATGTAATTAGCAGCATATTAGAGTCGCAGCAAGAAGTTCTAACTTTGGAATATCCTTGGAATAGATACTTGCATCTTAATCAAGCATGACTAAGCCCATCTAAGGAAAAACTCTAATTGAGATATAGTAGAAGATTTCGATTTGAAGATAACATAAAATGATGGCGTAGAGAATTGGCTAGAATAACATGCAACATAATCTTGCAATCGCTGTTACCCTCACCCTCATGGCGGCATATGACAAGGAAAACACTACAAACAATTCCAAAGAAAATGACTTTAAGTTTTCTTCATCGATTCTCGTTTCAATCACAAAATGATCTTGCTCGAATCTTGATTCGTATAGTCAAAAAAACGAGAACCCGATCACAATGCACGCTTTAATGACTAATTATAGACGGACTTTATTTTACATTTCCATCCAGCCTGTCACGCTATGATGAGTTGTCATAAAATCCTCAGTGGAGGGAAAACTATTCATCCAACTCCCTGACTCTGCCTTCGACTCTGACTCTGACGCTGTCTCTGGCTCTGTCTCTGTATGGTCATGTCAAAGTTGAAGTTGTGGCAGAGACAGACGTGTCGTAATTGATTTTTATGGTCTTTGTCATTGTCGTTGCTGCTGGCCTCGAAGCAAAATGTTTATGAAGATCGTAAATCTGCCCAAGACAAGGCAGAGACACTCAGTATGCCCAGAGTTTTGTGTGTTAAGGTTCTCTCTTGTTTTCCAGTTAGAATGGCCAATTTGTATGTGCATTTACGACCTTGACCATTGCAGTTTCTGTCTGTTTTTGCCCCTAGATGCAACCTTGAATCTTGAATGAAACATGCTGAGTTCTGGGTTTTCTGCATTTTCATTCTCCTAATTCTTATTTTTTTTCAGCGGGGGAGCGAGCATAAACAAATTATCGACGGTTTTGGTTAGTAAGCCTAAGTATCTGATTTCTTATGTTGTAGCTGTCAGCTGGATAGTTTCACAGTTTCACCTGAGGTGACAAGGTCAAGCATTGGGTTTGTAGTAGCCCGCAATGAGAGGGGGTTCCATATGGTTTCTTTGGTTAGCCAAAATTCTGGTAGGGATTTCGTTATGCTCTTTGGAAATTTTGCGGAGGATTTAAATTTTGTCATGCTATTTGCTAATATTAGAGAGACTCGAAATATGATAAAGAAGAACTGTTTTCTATATTCTGTGTAATGGAGAAGGCATTCTTCTTAGAGTTTCCTTAGTTAGCACTCCTAAGACTTAAATATGTTTTAACTCATTCAAAGAAATTATTTTAAATTTTCTTTCACTTCCATCCCTCATCGCCAGAATTTGCTATTACATATTTTTAATTTTGACTTATTGCGATATGAATTCGGCATTAATATCAATTTTCTATCACAGTCGCATATATATTTTTATTTCAATTGAATAAAACCCACAAAGCATTTGACCTAAGCTCAATATTAATTGACTTGATTACAACTTGAAACGCCCCCGTCGAAAATGATAAACCTCGCAGACGAACTCGTAATAAGATAACAAACAAAAACCAAAAAAGAAAAATAAAATGTTCAACAAACAATACAGATCAGACAGACATAGAGAAAGAGAGAGGCAGAGAGAGAGAGAGAGAGATAGAGTAAAAACACTTATTAAAAATTAACAACAAAAAAATAATTTCCCATAAATTCTCGTTAACACGGGACCCCTAACCCTCGTCTTACTCTCCGCCTGCTAAGCCAACCGCCATGCAATTTTGTTGTTAGCGCTTCACGCTGCCTAATTAAAAGCAAACATCCAGTAAGAGAGAAAGATAGTGTGAGGGAGGGAGGCTGATCAAGGGGGGATGATAATGGAGTGAGGATGAGCCTCTGATAAGACCAGAGTCGTCTCTCTCACTCTCTCTCATTCGAGGCGGCTCATCACACAATTTGTCTCATAATCAAATATCATTTGTTAATGTCTAGGCCGTGGTCTGCGGGCTCTCTGCATGGCAGGAGGGGAAACCCAATACTCATTTTAAATGCAAGCGTAAACATTGATAGCATATTGATGGTGATTATGATGATGATCATGCTTCGGCTGCTGCTGCTGATGATGCAACTGTCCAGTGATAAGATGCAGCTGGAGTGGACTGAACTGAATTGGACTCCTGATGCTTTGATCGCTCGATGAAAACAAATGAAACGCAACGCCCTTAATTAAATTTCCATCTCAACTCCCCTCAACTCACTCTCTTGCCATCTCTATCCATCTCTTTATGTGCATATTATGTATATTTTTTTTGTTTTTATTTTTGCGCTCGTGTTTCCTCTCCAGTTTCCAGTTTTCATGCCGTGAAATTTTCTGGCCACACGAAGATCATTTGCGATCTCGCTGCAAGCTGGAGGAGCTGGCGTCTTTAATGTCTCAATTTGCCTCGATGTGGTTGCCGGTTGCCGTTGCCGTTGGTGGAAGCGAATGTGAGTTCGAGTTCGAGTGTGGGGATGGAGATGGGGATTGGGGATGTTAAAGAAAATGTCTTCATAAAAATCGACGCTGCACACAAACGCGTTAAATGAGCGATCGTTAAAAGGAATTGCAAATCGCATGGCTTGTCTTGACTTTAACTTGCCCTCCGATGTCTTCCTTGGGTCTCTTGTGTCCCTTTTTTTTTGCTTGTGCCCCAAAGGCGTAAATGGTTACGTTACGTACGTAGCAAGGCGATAGTTTCCTGACGCACAGTGGTTAGAGATCGGCTTGGTAACGAGTCAAAGTTACTTACAGTCCGATATGATGGAGGTTTGTAATGAAATATTCGACTATTGGGAATTTCTCACATAGTGGAAACAGAGAAAGATCCCGTTTTTCTTTCACAATCTGTTATCATTTACTATCAATTATTTCTTTAAGCTCTCTTCATCGTTCAATATAAAGCTTATGAAGATCTATAAATCTCTATAAAACTATAAAGTGTATAGTATAAACAATTTATAGATAGTTATAACAATCTATTCTTCACGTGATTCTGTGTATCTTGAATCTAGGAATTGAAAATAATAACTAGAATAGAGTCCTAGTAGAAAAAACCAACCTGCAAAAAAATAAACAGACTTTACTTTCGATTTTAATAATAATATTTTGCCACTCTTTGATTATATATCGTGAAGAGTTGAACATAATAATTGCCATGCATTTTTAGCTATTCATCTTGATCTGTTATATAACTAAACACTTTGGCTATCTTGATGATTCCTCTCCCAACCACTGTGCCCCAAAACTCTCTTTATCTCTGATGCAACAATCTGCTTGACGAAGTTGCTCAAAATTTTCTGCAAAGCCCCCACACAAACACAGCACAGCACACGATGCCAATGAGATGGAGCAGTTGGAAGAGTCGACGTCACGATGGCTCTTGGAAGTCGTTGTTCGTCACACACGCCGAGAGTTTCAGTTTGAGTAACTGGTGGAAGTGATGCTGCTGCTGCTGCTTGCCGCTTGCCGTTGATCTTATCGGCAATTTGTCATGCAAAAATTTACTGCCGCAGAGTCATGACAAGAAAGAGAGAGAGAAACAGAGAAAACTGAGGGGCAATAAGTTGGGGAAGGGGCATGAGAGGAGGAGGAATAGCCAGTGTTTGGGGCTGCCCCCGTTTGTTTATAATAAAAGTTGCTTATGTGGTGTCTTCAAAGCGCTTGTACAGGATGTGCGTTGGTTGTTTTTTTTTCACTTCTCCGCCCCCGCCCCATCACACTCTCATTCACCCTCTCTCACTCTCTCTCTCTCTGTTAGTTTCCTCTTGGGGGAGCCGCCGCCTGATCAACTCATACAAAATGTGTCGATTAATGCGCTCCAGATGCTTTGGGGAGCAGCACTCGTCGTCGTCGTCGTCGTCATCGTCATCATCGTCGACGTTGTCGGCGACTGGAATGTGCCTTTGATTTGTTGGCGTTTGTCAGTGAGAAAGAAAGGGAGAGAGAGAGAGAGAAGCGGCAAGTAACTTGCCTTGCCGATGAGTAGGAATAGGAGGAGTTGGAGCTGCTGGAGGAGACGACTCTGACACTGATGAATGTCAGTCGTTTGTCAAAACGCGCTGCCAAAGTACGACTACGACGACAGAGGGCGGTGGGCCATGGAGCGGAATGGTATGAGAAGGGATGGGGAGGGAGGCATTTTGAAAGCGAAATGAAAAGAGTAACAAAAAATCTAAATGCAATGCAATGCAATGAATGAATGAAGCGTACGAAGCTTTCCCCAATGGGCCTGGAACTGGCTCTGCAAACTGATCAGAGACTGGAGTGTGGAGGGAAACTTGGAGTATGGGGATTTGGTGCGTGTGTCAATGGATGACGCCACTGCTGGACACCTTTATGGAGCTGTCTTCTGGTTGAGGTTGAATTTGGATCTCATGGGTTGGGTTCCATCTCGCTTGCTGTGTGGCCCGAGTGACAATGAAACTTTGTTCCATATTAATGCATTTCAGTGTCATGTTTAATTGCTTGAGCAACAGGCAACAGCTCAGAGAAGCACTAAATGGGCAGTGTGGCGCCTACAAATATCTGGGACTCACTGCAACTCACTGGGTTAGTAACAGGCACAACGTCATCTACAATTCCAAAAGACCCTTGAAAAACTTCACTGACAAAATGTTAAAGAATTTTGCAATTCCTATGAGTCCTACTTGAATTTCTTTATAATTTATGTCTTTATCATTTTTTTGATTCCAGATGTCAATTGAGGCAAAAAAAATACACTCGAAATATCCCCATAAACAATCCATGTCATCATGTACCTGTTTTCTGGCTTCGTCTGTCTGTTAAAAACCACAAATTAGAAACAAATTATTAGATTAAACTATTTGGGTAAAAGAAAAACCCAAAATCCATGGCGTACATCCTAAAGAAAATTGAGAAAACCCAAGGAAAAAACCAAAAAAAAACACTTGAGTTTGCATTTCAAGAACATCAGCCAAGTGGAAAATGTGCCAACAATGGCAGAATCTTTGCTCCGTCTGGCTCAGAGCCAAGAAAAACAGAAACCAACAACAGTTGTTGAAATTCGAAAACTAAAAAATATTTAAAATACAATAAAACATTCTTCACTTCGTTTTTACAGCGTTTTTTTTGGGTCAAACTCAACAACAACAACAACAACAGAAAAAAGGTATAGAGTCATTATGATAACAATCTGACGAAAGAAAACTATAACAGAAAATGTCATTAAAAATGTGCTGTGATGGAGAGAGGGGGCGGGGGAGACTGAAAATTAAATGGACAACATGTGTTGAAAGACGGTGCAAGGATAACAACAACAACAACAGCTAGGATAACAGTTGGCCTGATGTGTTTATGTTAAAAGGAATTCTTCATGAGGACACAAAAAAAAGGCTGAAAATTTCATTTATTAAAAGTTGAGAATGAAAAACCACATAGTTTTTAGGAGAAAAAAAGTATACTTATATATTATATTCCCGAGGGGGCAGTGTGCAAAAACATAACAGGAATGTTGAAAAATTATGAAAAATCCTTGGCTGATTGAGTGGCAAGTCAGTCAGTGGCTGTCAGTCAAAGGACTCAGGATACGCACAGCAGGTAACCTAATAGAAACTGCAGTTGCAGCAGCTACCTGGAGTGATTTGCCAGAACTAACTGAGATGCTACGGTTTGATAGATGATTGAGCGGTTGTTCCATACAGTTAGATCCTATAGCATTGGAATAGTTCTATTCTAACAGTTGTATTCTTGCTGCTCTAGAGGACCAACAAATTAGTCACACATACACACACAAAGACAAGTAGAAGTTTAGTTGGCAAATGGAACTAATGCAATTTCGCAACCGCAACAATCAATTTTCAGCGCCGTTGCCATGAAGCACTTAAGAAAATACTAGGTAAAGTTCTGGGAGGTCTTCAATGTTCAATCTTTGGACTTCCCCCCTCTGAACTAAGACTATCTCTACGAGTGTATGTACGTATTTTCTGCAGACAGAATAGGTAAGGGGCATGTCAACACACTCAACGCACATTCGATTGATGGCTGTCACAAAAAATTGACATAACAAATGTCAATCGTGAGACCGTGAGCTTATGTGGCGTTTTGTTATGTTGTCTCCTGGTTTCCTGTACTCACTCAAATCAGACGCAACTAATGTTTGTTTTCAAAACGATTTTTGTCAACAGAAAACGCGTACACACATATAAGATATATGTACACTGAAATCATTCAACAAAAAATAAATATGTGAAACAGAAATGTTTCAGATTCAAGATTACAGAGTTCATCAGGGGTTGCGTTAGAACATGTGTTTCCTTCAGTTCAGTTTGGGGAACCAAGTCTTGCTTTTGGGTAAGAAACTTCCCAAAAACACAAACCCCTCAAAAAAAAAAAAAGTAATATAGACGGAATTTGTAACAGATTTTTTAATGTAAATATAATTGTATAATTACATAATCTATAGCAGATGTCTAGACTGTCAAGAAGGGAAGGGATTTTGTGAGTAGATTGTGATATTAATATAGTAGGAAATGTGTGTTTTATCAAACTGGGTAATATTAAGTAAATGTTTCGAAACCAAAGCAGGAATTTATGGATTTGAGTGTCAAAAACGTTGTGTATGAGAAAACAAACTAGACAAACTTTGACTTTTCTTATAAATTGATAACTTGTCAGAGAAAGATTCTCTTTGTTCCGGTTGGAGCAACCTTTTTCTCCCCTTCTTGAGATATCATCAGAACTGTTCCTCTAGAAAGTCACTTCAGGTATTGGAAAATTGACAAGAAAGAAAGAAGTTTTTCAACAAATTTGATATTCTATTGATCAATCTTATTCTTACATCATTGGAATATTGAAAAACAGTTTAAGTTCCACTTGAAATTTTAATAAAATTTTGCCGTCCTTTCAACTCACTTCTCATACATATTCATGTAGATCAGAACATGTTTCGTTTCATCAATATTTTTCATAAAAAATAAAAACACTCCTCTGGGCCAGCTGCAAATCACAAAACTACATCAGCCACGCCTCCAACCATACCGCCTCATTTTCCATCATCAAAACTGAATCTCATTCGTGTGCTAATCACATGAAATTCAAAGAAAACCAGAGAGTAGAAACGAAAAAAAAAAACCAAAATCACGCGCCGTCAAGTTAGGCTCAATAGAGAAAAGGCTCCGGATTCGGGACAACCTGAAAAAAAAAATTGGAGTGCTTAGCACCCCTGCGGTTAAAGGTTTGCAACTTGCTCCTGACGATCGGAATTAATTTCGAAACACTTCAAAGGCCCAGACAGACGGCAAAGGCGACGCCAGACTTGGGAATGGAAATAAATTAATTAAATATGCTGAGGCGAAGGCGAAGACTCTGGCTCTGGCTCTGGCTCAGGCTCAGGTTTGAATCCTGGCTTGAGCTCCCTCTGGGCACTCGACTTCGCCGACATTGTTTGCGTCAAATTTTCAAATTTAGTTGTTAAACCCGAAAAACAAGACAAGCAGCGCCCAAAATAAATGAGAGAAGAGGCAAACGAAAACAAAATAAAAACGAAACCAAAAGGCGTCGGATCACATCACTCACAATCTCAAACTCGGGGGTAATTATGGGTTATGCAATGCTAAAAAAAAAAAACAAGAGGAAACACGGAAAACACGAAGAAGAAATTTTTAAGCAAAAGGTTCCATTGAGTTTCGGGCAGAAAATTTAGACATTAGATGCCTGCTCCATGGCCACTTATTGGCAACTCTCCTCCGTCTGCCTGGTCCTGACTTTGAAAATTGCAGTTAGCAGGTAGCCACATTGCCAGTCCCAGTTCCAGTCTCCATCCCAATCTCATGCACTAACCATGGATCATGCACTTGGCCTGGCCTACTGGGGACGTGTTTCGGTGTTTTTAGGTTTTCTTGTTCTTGTTTTTTGCTTTGTTTTTGCATCCTCTCCCTTGTGGATAACCTGTCATTAGTTTTGGCCATCTCTCTCTCTCTTCCTCACTCACTGTTTGAACCAAGGAGCTGCCTACTACTGACTACTGCCGACTGCATGCTGTGCCTTGCATTGGAATTGAGACATTTTGTATGCACTTGGCAGCGGCAGGGTGTGGATTTGGGTCTGGTGAACTGTTTAACGACTTTGTTATATTGCCATTGCTTGAATACTTTACTATAAAATATATATTGGGCAATTTATTTTGTTTACAAAATGAGGCAATACATTTGAAACGAAAACCAGTTTGTGAGATGTTTCAAAAGTAATTGTACTTATATCAAGAAGTTTATAACTTTGAGCTTAATTGAATGGGTCTAGTTTAACTTAGTTAGTAGTTTTATTTAGATTAAAAGCTAGAAATGGATTTATAATACTTCTCTACTAGTCAGTTCATTTGTTTGAGTTCTAATAGAAAACATTTATGTTAATGGTGATACATATATGTATATTATCTCCTTCCTTCATGATCATTTAGATGATATAGTCTATAGCCCAATTTAAAATTTCGTATCACACACTTTTCATAAATGCAACTTAATAATAGAAGAAGACGAGCTTCCGCCTCTAACTGTGGCTCATTGTTGCTTCATTGAAGGCAAATTGTCAAGCAAGTCAAGAGGCAAAGAGGCAACGAGGCAAAGGCAAAAACCGCAAGTAGAATATTCAAAGTATCTGCAAGTATTTTGCATGACAGTGGCGTTAAAAGGCAGACATCAAATTGAATGGCCTCAGAGAGTGAAGTAAGTGCGAGCGAGCGAGCGAGTGGAAGCAATGGAAGTGGATGCACAACTGGCAACTTGCTACTTGCTACTTGCAACTTGCATTGGCTAAGGAGAAGAAGCCTTCTTCAACTCGTCGTAGTTGTCTGGTGGCTTTTTATGGCTGCGGCTAATAATGCAATTTGCCGTTGGGTTCTCCCTCATCTTGCCCCTTCCTCTGGCCGCCTCTGAATATAAGTAGTAGGTAAGTTGCAGCTCCTTTACAAAAAGCAAAAAAAAAGTCGCATCATTTGACAAGACATTTATGTGGCACTTGGCGTTGCGTATTGCTAAATTAGGCGCAGCATTTGCTTGCCTGCACTTGCTGAAAACAGAATTGCAAGTGCAATTATTCAGTTATGACAAACATTATGACTGAAGTGGTATCCATATGACACATTCTGCTGAGTTTGGTGATTTCCGACACATTTTGTGGCACTTCAAATAGTTGCCAAATTCAATTGAGTCGAATGGCATCGAATTAGTGCGATACTTGTTATTGTGGCTTAAAACGAAAACTTAATTAGTAGTTTTAATTATTCAATTAGAGTAACCAGCATACATATAACCATATATTTGTATATTTAATTAAATGGTATATGAAACGAAAACGTAATAAATGAATTAAATTGATTTGTATGTGGTCAACAAGAGAAACAAAAAAAAAAGGACTAGCCTAAAGTGGAAATGAAATATACATAAATCGAAAATTGAATTGCAACAAATTTTAGTTTGTCCAAACCCTTTTTTCCTCTGTCCCTTCGAATCATATCAAGAGAAGCCTTTTTTTCATGTTCTTTTACAAGTTCACACCAAATGTTCACACCTAAAGAGGAGGCAATTATTCTTTCAGATACAGAAAAGAACAAAAGGTGTTAGAAATCAAAAGACCCTTAGCGCCGTCTTTGGCCACATTTGATGTTGGCAGCATAATTCACTGACTGGCTCTCCGGTTTTTGTTGTTTTTCACATTTTTTATGGCATTTAATTGCATTTCGATGGCCAATAAAAGTTTCACCGAAACCAAATTAACGACGGGAAGTGCCAACAAAAAAAGCCAAACGCTAAACATAATTAGCATCTCTTTCAAGAAAACTTTTCATTTCATGGTTTTCGGCTCCTTTGATGCTCTCCAGCCATAAAGTTGGCGCCACATGTTGCAATGTGGTGATGCAGAAATAGGAGATGGATGTTGTCCCTCTCACCCCATTACATACCCCCCAGTTGATTAATTTATAATTTCAATCTCACTTTTTTGGCACAATTTGCATAAAATACCATTGAAATTAGAAACAAATTGAATATTTATCAAATGGCAAAATAATCATTGCATATGAATGCGAAATAAATGTTTTAAATTATGCACAAATCGATGATTTTGGAAAATGAAATTTTGGGCATTTTGGATATTTGAATATTTGGCTTTGCCAACATACATACATACATATTTGATGAAATTTTATGAATATGAAGAAAACAAACATCCGGTGAAACTAATTGCCAATGTTCGATTTATGCGGGCTATGCAGCTGTAGTCACCAATTGATATAATCCACTTAGAAGTAACATAAGTTGTCATTATCTATCCAACATGATCGATAAGCATCACAATTAGCCAGCTAATGATAATTGTTGTCTCTCGATCATTTGCTAAGGCTTGTGAGGTGCCTCATTAAAATGGAGCCCAACATTGCCAGCATTCTTCATCGTTGTCGTTGTCGTTGTGGCTTCTTATTGCCGTTGACATAAGTATTCTCCATACGTTTGTAATGTGAAAAGGTTTCCAGTAAGTGTAGAGTGGGTTTCGGCCACTTGAAAGTAATTAAAAATCCTTTAACATATTTTCTTATCGTGTTAAATGTACGCAACGATGATAGAATGCCATGTCGAGTGCCAGTGGTGTAGCCTGTAAGGAAAAGGTGCAGGAATGAAGTGAGTGCTATGAATATGACATAAGAAAATATCATGTGGTATGCTTTACGATTTCAAAAACACTTTTATGTCGATTACTCTATTAGAATAGTAGAATATTACTTAAGAGAACTATATAGAAGAAACCTTTCTTGGCATTTTCTTTCTTATTGTTTCCGTTTTCAGAGAGACTAACTCTAACGTTCTTTCACCTGCCGAGTGAACAACTTATGTAAACGTTTACCTTCATTATTTACCTTTCCAACCTACACAGCCAACACTTGGCATTTTCCCTCCTTTAGCCTCCTGTGCGCTGTCCCGAGGAATCCCCTTAACAAACAACGCCTCTTCTTAAACATTTTGTTGCATTGAAGTGCGTTACAAGCGACCATTTAAGTGTTCAATTGTGCAAACTCCCTTCTAGTCCCTCTGCTCCTCTGCTCGATCTGATGTTGCCCTCTTGCTGTCATTGTCTCTGTCCAGTTGCCCAGATGGTTGGTTATTTCTTTCTTTTTGGTTAGACGACTCCTGCTTAAGCGCAGGCGCAACTCAACGCATCGATGTCGTTTGTCGCCTGTCGTCTCTGTAGTCAGTCGTTTTGCGTTTGCTTATCGCCACGCACTTATCTCCCCCCCAAAAGACGTGGCTGGCTGACGACAAACGCTGAAGACGGAGGAGCAGAAGAATCGCTTGAGCGATTGTGGTTGCACAAGTGTGCGCTGGCTCATCCTCGTTCTCATCCTCATCCTCGTTGCGATGCGATGCAATCTCCTTTTTTTTTGTGCTCCTTGAGCATGTTTGTATCTTAATTTTCAGGCGCGCATACGTGGAATTTCTGGTAGTTAGGTAGGTAGGTAGGCAAACTGTTCGGGATGGTTTGGGGCATGGGCATGTCTGGCACGGCGTCTGAGTTACGAGTTGATGGCGCTGAAAGTGACACAAGTCATAAATTCCTTTTGTTTGGCTGTCTCCCTGCAAGTATCTGTTGTGGTCTTCTCCCTGAGAAGAAGCTGATTCAGAGTACGTTTGTTTTATTTTTCCTTCTTTGTTTCTATGTATCTTATCTTGATGATATTGGGCATACGGATTGGGTTACCTTCTGCAAGAGATCGATCGGTAGCACTGTCAGTTGGTCACATCCTTTATTGATTTTATTTCTCTTGCGTTTGCTCAATATTTGGAATTATTATTTGGCGCCCGCATACAGGAAGTTGTGTCTAATAAATTCGGTATGTGTTCGGGAAACCAAATCAAACATGAATTAAAAGGAAAAAGTCTCCTCAGATTGAAGACTCGAGATGTCTGAGCAAACAGTTTAGTTTATGAAGAAGACGTGAGAGAATGATGTGGCTTATGTAAATGGTAAATTTTCTTTTTTTTCCAATTACGGATTACACGAATGATTTTATGATTTCATTTCTAAAAATCTCAACCAATTAATGTATCTCACTTTGGTGTGTTTCTCTCCTTCTGCGCTCAGAGATTAAATATCTTCGATATTGATCTATTGCTTGGCATTCGAACATTACTCATATCTGCACCCCAGCATCGTACCCATATATCTCTGATCTCTGATGTGTATAGCTAAGGCTCTGCTACTACAACTTGTTTACAATATCCAATTACCCCTCAGAAAGCGATTTCGTAGGCCCCCCGAAGAGACAAAGCCAACACCGACTGCCAAGTCAACTTCAACATCAGCATCAATGCATCGACATCAACATCGACTCCAACTTTTAACTCCGTCTGGGGACAGGGACTGGGACTGGAACTGTGACTGAGACTGGGACTTGCATGCAAGTAAGCCAAGTCAAACATGTCAACAACTCAGTTGACTACATTTCAACGTAATTGCCACAAAAACAGAAGAAAAAAAACCCAACAACAAGACTTCACCTGACTACCTTCTATAAATTATTGAAAGTAAGATCTGGGCTCCTACATATCCACCCCAACCCATCTGGATTTCCCCATATCTTTATCTCTCGACCTCCAAATGCTCCCTTCATCTCGCGTGTTGTGTGTATCATCGCACTTATCTGATCACTGACTGACCGAACGCCTGTCGTCCCTCGTCCCCTATCAGGCCAAACCATCTGGGCATCAATAATGTCTTTGTTTAGTCGACAGTCGACAGTGGACGATCAACGGAACGTTTCAGGCTCTGGCTAGGAAAATAAAAATTCAGTGTTGACATTGCACCATTAAATGAAAACAACAATGAAACTCTCTAACTCAAGTGGTTAAGTCATTCATCGACTTTGACATACCCTGCATGAAGCGGCCTTGTTTTCATTTGAATCGAACCATAATTGAAGGGTTTTCAAAAGTTTCAACATACCCTTTTCGAGTACAGGGTATTTTAATACTTAAAACTGAAACATGTCTTGGCAAAAGGTTTTCGTGGAAACCATATAGAGTCAGTTGGCTGATGGTAGTGGGATCCTCCTACTTCTGGCAGGTGAATTGAGACTCCTGGAGACTCGGTCGAAAGGGGTGGCCCCCGTTTCAGTTCCAGTCCCAGTTCCCAATGATAAATGATTGTCGCCGTGGCAGTTGTTCTTGTTGTGCCGATGCTGTTGTTGACATGTTTGTTTACACAAACTAATTTCATTTCTAATAATCGTTTTGTTTGACTCTCTCGTTCTACATGTAAATTGCCTGACTGTCAAGTTTATTATCAAACACATACACTTTTTCCGCTTCTTCTGTGTTATTTTGTTTTTTTGGTTTTGTTTTTACTTATTTCCCATTCGCGTGTTGGGTCGCTCTGTGTACCGGGTACTCTGGTTTATTAATTCAGGGATTTGGGGAATTAGCTTTTCCCCCGCTCTCTTTCTCATTTCCCCGATTTTCTCTTCATCTCTCTTTACTATCTCATTCGTTTCTGTTTTGCTATTTGTTTGCATTCGAAATGGACACAAAATAAATTCCACTTCATAAATATGCATAAATTTATACTGGCAAAAATAAAGAAAAAATATTATTTGTGGGCCCATGTACAGTCTAATTTGGCATTTTTACCACGCCTATAACTACATAAATGACATTTGTCCTCCCAGGATTTGGAAGACGCAATGGTCAAATCAAGCAAGGAGAGGAAAAATTAATAGGCTCAGGGATTTGCTTACGAAAATGTAAATATTCAAGAGAAAAATAATCCAAATTGTTGCAAATTGAACTAGCAAATGTCAATTGAATGATAAAATTGAATCTTTTTATTAAATATATTACCTTAGTTGGAATTTGTAAAAGAAGAGATTAGATTCAGGAAGTAATGAGTATAAAAAGGGCCTTCTTTTTGGCTTCTAAGGGTTTCCCCTTTACTATTCAAATCATTTTCTATATTATTATTACCCCCTAATCATAACTCTAGAAAATCTCTATAAATAACTTCTCAAATATCATTTTACGACAATTCAAGTTCATGAGTAATTTTAATGTCGATTTTGTCTCGTTTTTCTTTTTTTGGTACTCCTTTAGGAATTCCTGAATGCATGTAAGTTGAAGTATGATTACAATTTTTATGTGCACTTTACTCGAAAATCTTTATGATCCTCTAAGAACTTCTTTTGCATACGAAAATAGTTCGTCAGACATCCATATTCTCCATAGGAAAAAAATAGAAAAAGAAATATAATAATTTTAATGACACTTGCCTTGGAGGATTTTCTGTTTTGGTAAATGTAATTTGTGCATTTTTGTTAAGTGAATTTCATTTTTCTGCTGCTTGGTCATATCTTTATTGGATAAACATATAATTTTAATTTCTTTTCATATGAATTTTGGCCATAAAAGTCAAGTTGAACAGAGAGGCGACTCATAAAAATTGGGTCTGAACTCTGGACGCGCCCTCTTCCAACCGTCCCCGACCTCAATCCACACTCCTTGCTGTTGTTGTGACCAAGAAAAAGGTGTGAATTTCCCTGAACGTTTCTTGACATTTTCTCTGATTAATATTAGGAAGAGGCGAAGGCTAAGGCTAAGGCCAACCAAATGGCAGGAGGAGTCAGGGTAATGGAAACAGAAATGAAAAGAAATGGATAATAAAATTTCTAAAATGAAATGTTTGTTCTATCATTTTTTTATGTGCATTAATTTTCTTTTGTGTCTCGAGAAAAATTTTGATTTCTATCAGTCTTCATTTTTATGTGTGTTATCCAAAATGAGAAACGAAAATAAAGTCTTGAGGATATTAATCAAGAAGTACAGTTACTGCCAAAATATTTCAAGTGGATGCAATTTCACGAAACGAATTGTAATCGGTAAACAGTATCTAAACAGAGCAAGTCGAAGAATCCGTTTCGGTGCTTCAAAAGAAACAAAATGAGGATGATGATGATCATCGGATGCCTCTCGGCATGTGGCATACACCAGAACCTAATGAAGCCATTAGCAGCGCCTTATCTGCTCCCTCAGTCCAAGGACCTAACAACTGCCAACTCAAGGATCCTTTTTTCATCTTTTTCTATTTTTGTTTGTGTCTGGAGTTCTTTGTTTCTTCAGTTCCTTTTTTGTTTCTGTGTGTTTGCGGGCAACTTTGAACAGTTTTTGGGCAACTAATACGCCTAAATTAGATCGAGATCAAGTTGGGTTCAGCTCGCGGCAGGCACATAATAGAAGCAGATGTTCTCAGCTCTATATCTCTAGAGCTATAGAGAAAAATGCAATGGAGGAGAAGGCGGAGCAAAAGTATTCTGACTTTTGTGGCCAACCATTAACTTCACTTTCGATATTTATGCTTCGGTTCACTCGTTGGCAAATGTCTTTATCAGGAGACCTTTTTTGTTTTTGTTTTTTTTTTTTGGCAAAAACCTAAATCATGATAGCACCTGATGCATTTGGTCATTAACCAATTATTGGCCAGACTTTAAAGAGATGGCCCAAGGGCTCCGACGGATGGGCGAGTCGACTTGCTAATTTTCATGTCCAAGGTAATTAGAATGAGATATAAGCTATTAAATTTATAAATCGATTCTTGGATATCACAACTTTCAGGAGAATGGGCTTTAATTTCAAGATTTTGTCACTTTAAAAAAATAAACTTAAGTTTAGTTAGACATTTTTCCCTTTATGTTCTCCATGTGTTTCTAACCGCACACATAAATTACATAGGAAAAAATATATTTTTTCGTCCTTGGCGCTTTACAAATATTGCGGCACTTAAACACAAATGCTGCATCCTCGCATCGTAATGTGCTCCTTGGGAAGGATCTCTATGCTGCAGATGTCGCCTAGTATTCTGTTTTTTCTTGTTTTTTTGTTTTCTTCTTCTTTTCTCTGTGTTAGCAGCGGCACCTTCAACACTTTCCAGACAATTGCAACAGCGAGTGCAACAAGCTTTGCTCCTTTACCTCCACAATCCGCCTCCATCGCATGTTTTATTACTTCCGCGCACTTTCGCTGCCACGCCCAGGCCAAAGACTAGAGAATGTTGCATGTTCTCACATACGAGAATGTGAGAAAAAGTTCTTTCCGAGTGCGGCACCGGAGTAGGAGATGAGGCAGTTGCAGTTGGTTAAGGGATTGTTTAAACGGAAGCTTCTTCATACTCGTCCTTGTTGTCTCTGCTGCCGCATTTTGGCGGTTGCTGCGTAGGGTTTCCTGTCAGAGAGATGCGTTGGCGTTTAAGGACACATGTGGCAGACGTAAAAAACCCAATACAAAAAACTGCAAGAAGCTTGCAACCCTACCAAAGAACCTGGCAACTGTTCACTTTCGCTTCCTTCCGTTCCCTTCTTTGGCCTTTCCCCCCCTGTTGTGTCCCTTCAATTTCCTTTCTCTCTCCCGCTTTCGGTTCGTGTGTGTGTTTTGTCATTAAAGTCTAACCGCAGCGGCATCTGTCACAAGGAGGACCAGAATGAAAGAAGCTTGTGGGCCTTAAAGCCTGCTAAATTTTAATTGCCCATATGAATTTACAGGACCAACTACATAGCAGACAGAAAACACACAAGAAAAAATAATTGGAACAAATGTAGTTGCTACTATTTTTTGCTACTTCTCTTCTTTTTTTTTATTACTGCTTCAACTTCTTTTTATGGCCAGTTTCACGTTTTGTGGCCTCGTTTTGGCCACAGCTTCTCCTCTGTCCCATATATCAAGAATTAATTAGCGTAATGCATTCACAGAAACAGAAAGAGCGAGCGAGGCCAAAAGAGTGTGAGGAAAATGCTGGGCAGGGACAGGACACGGACGATGGCCCAGGACTTTCCGGCGACGCTTTTTTTTATGCGGACCACTGATCGTGAAAAGTGTTTGCGGGATTTTTTTCTTTCACTCTTTAATTTTTTTTAGCTTGGAAAGTGTGTAAAAGTTTTCATTAAATATGCGTGGCAAACCATTTGCATGATGATGACGCTGATGATGCCACCGTGACTGGGTCTCTTTTTTTTTGTGGTTTAAATTGCTTGTAAATCGGGACCAATATTTAAAATTGTTCAGATATTCGTGAACTCTGTTAAAAAAGGGCAAAGAAGGCCAATTGCCTGTACTTTAAGTGTTTATGCAGTGAATTTGCTTGTGATTATAAGCACTTTCATTTATACAAAAGTATTTCCCTTACATTTATACTCAGAAGACATTTTTGGAATGGAAGAAGAAGTAACCATTTTTTTTCCAGGACCATCTGATTACAAGGACAAGAAACTATTTGTCGAAGAAGGACCCAAGACCCATAATCTTTAAACCTTGAACAACATATATCACTTTTGCCATGCGCTATTCATTTTTTTTTTTAACAAAAGTTGCATAAATTACCTTAAAATTTGGCCAAATTAAGAGTACATATTCTTAACCCTTTTGTAGCACACTGACACGCCCCCTCTGAATCAAAAAAAAAAAGAGAAAGGGAGCCATGCATTGTGATTGCTGGCTGACAGGCGATGACAACCAGGTGCAAGGAACAGATACTCAGAGAAGTGAGGCAGGACCCCAGCGCCATTTTGTTGCCGGCTGCATGTGGCAGGCGACAACAAGTCCCGACACAACAAGGAGCAACCAAAATGCATGGCAAATTAAACAGTAAATGCAGCAATGCGAATGCGAATGCGAATGTGAAAAAAAAATGGGTGAACCAACATATTTAGCCAACCAAAAAAGTTGCAACAACAGTGTGAATCTTTAATGCAGCAAATTACACATCTGTGTGAGTGTGTCTGTGTGCGTTGCAGCTTTTGTTGAATTTGGCCAACCAACATTTAGCAAAAAGGGGGCAAGGAAAGGCATGGCTTCGGGCTCATGCCCGAACAACATTCAACTCATTGGCCATGAAGTTTTTCCACCTGTTCACAATGCGATGATTGCTCCCGCTTCGCTGTCAAAAACAGAGACAAGGCGAATAAAAACAACAACAAAATCAACTTTCAGGTCCAACTTGCTGCTATAAGCTTGATTGTGGCCATTTGTCGGCCGATCATGGCTGCTAGTTCCCAAAAGAAAGAGACAAGCTCAGAGTTAATGAAACAGAGCAAGAGAGAGAGAGAGAGAGAGAGAGAGAGAGACACAGAGGAAAGGGTTAATAGTCAGCCAAGCGTATCAGCCCCTTATTTTTCCCATTCCTATTAACTTTATGTTCTTGTTGGTTTATTGCATTCATTTAGCGCATTCTTAAACAATGGACCCCAACCTACTACATCGCTGCCCACTTTTCCCCTTTTGCAGTTTTCAGCCATTTCTATTGTTATTTACTTTATAAGTAGGCAGTAAGTTTCTTTTACGACTTTGCCACACGCCATCTTGGCCAGGTCTTGGCCAGTCTGAAAAGACTTGGCCATTCAATTGTCTTGCCAAAGAATTTACAGAAATCATTCACCTGCAAACGAAACAGAGAAAAAAAAACAAGAAAATCTTGCATGCCAAAGTCAAATCAACACTCTCTATATAATTGAAAATTGTGGAAATGTGAATTTTTAGTAGTCAGGCAAGTAAAGTCAAAGGTTGGGCATAAAAAAAAATCTACAAAATTATATTGGTTATTACAAATGGTAGGGAAATTAATTTAATTTCGATCAATTTGGATTAGTAAGTTGTATTTATAAACAAGGATAATTTATATAATGTTATAATCATAGAAAAATGTTATTATATATGTGCAGACAAGTTTTTACATTTAGCGTTTGGAAATTTCTGTTTAAACTTTACTGGCAAATTTTAGAAAATTTAATATTTAAATCATTGTTAAGTCACTTTTAGTGCACTGATTCAGACCATTTTAATATAACAGTTTTCCATCTGTTTGTCATGTTTGTCTTTATTTCAGCCCTTTCCCCTCTTCTCTCTTTTGTGTGATGTTATTTGATGTTTTTATTGTTGTTTTTTTTTTGCGCTATTGTGTTGCTTGTTTTGCCACACCCACATCCTGTTAATGCTAATTTCCATGGTCCAGGTCTGGCAACGCTTTTTCATTAGCATGGACCCACGTTACCTTACCAACATCGTAAAGTTCATACCGAAACCATAACTCTTCTTTTGTTTGTTTTCCTACATTCCCTCGGCACTTACTCCCAGTGTTGCAAAGTGTTGCAGAATTTTTGAAATTCCACACAAACACTGACACACACGCAAATGAAGGGAGCATGCAAAAGGGTTTAACGAGAGAAAGAGAGAGAAAGAAGAGGTGTTCGTCTCATTATAGGCAACTCGATGCATTTTAATGATGTGCCAGGGCCCCACAAATATAATTCCATTTTTGCATTTTTGCATCTTTTGCATCTTTTGCTGCTTGGAAACTGGAAATTGATTGCAGACAAGAGGAACAGCAGCAACTGCCACAACAACAATAACAACAACAACAACAACACGCAATGCATAGCAAAAATTGCAGTCCGATTTAATGAGCTCAAAAAATGCGCACAACAATGAAGGGCAGGCCAGGACAGGGCCAAGAGCTATCAGGGCAAAAGCAACGACCAACCGGCACGACCAGAGAGGCAATTTCCAAATGGCTAACCGACCTTCTCTTCGCCCTTCAAAATGCGCCTCTTTTTATCCACTTGGCCGCAGCAGCAGCAAGAGCAACAGCAGCATTCGTGTAATTAAATGCAATTTTATTGCCACGATCAGAAGGCATTCATAGGTGGGATGGAGGCAATAAAGCGAGAGAACAAAAGTGTTGAAAAAGCGGCGCTGTAAACTTGATTTATGCCACAAAGGCTGAACGCACACACCCTGACACACACAGTCAGCCACCCCACTACGCCCCCTGGCAGTGGTCAAATGCTAAAAGAACTTCCGTTACCAAGAAAAAACAAAAGAACTGAGTAATTAATTTCAAAGTCAACAATTTATCAAGAGCTGGCTAACCAACAAACTAACTAGAGAAACGTTCTCACTAAAAGTACCTAAAGGTATGCAAATTATATGGCTTGTAGTGTCAGTGTTGGAAAAGACTAGAAAAGTCTCTCAATGGTTCATGCAAGTCAGAGACGATCCATCAGAAACGAAACGCTAAATTGTAACAAATTAGAATTTAAAACTTACTTGTGGATATTTCTTTTTCCCAGACAGGGCCTCCAACAGTTTTGTAGAAGTCACTAAAGGTAAGTATAGTCTTAAATCTGATATATAAGGAAAATATAGATAAATATACATAAATCGGTGAGGATAATTGAATATTAAATGCAATGGCTAAAGGATATTCAAGGCTAAAGAAAAAGGAATTAGCTAAGTACAATGGTTTTCGCGGAAGAAAGTTACATCCACTTGTCGTGTATTTTGCCAGTCTTTAAGTCATTAATTAGATCTTATTCACAATCAACATAAAATAAAGAAAATTCCAAGTACCTGTACCAACTAAAACACTTGCTTAATGCAAAACTTTAGAATCAAGTTCCTTGAATTACATTCACTGACCATCGTTTAGAATCATTTATTTTAGTTTTGGCCACATAAATGTTGAATTAACCCTTGAGGCTAACAATATCTGTGCTTACTTTTAATCTCTTCCGACTACTACTTATACATACTTAATTAACATTTACGTAAAAACGAAAAGTTTACTTTTATGTTCAGTTTGCCAAGCACTTTTCGGTTTCATGGCTCTGCTCCAAAAGCGCATTAAGACGTGCTCATCATCAGCATCAGCATCAGCAATCAGCCATCAACCATCAGCCGGAGTTTAGAGTCAAGAGGCTGCAGCTAGTGCAGCTACTCTAGGCGAAAAGCAAGTATGTTTTCTTATTCATTTTTGGGATAAGTAAAAGTTAAATGCAATTTGAAAGAGATTACGATTACAATTATTTGATGCTTGGCACTTGCAACTTAAGACTACGAGAGTGAGAGAGAGAGAGATAGGGGAAAAAGTTTTTGGCGAGTCATAAATTTAGGACATGGCAATATGCTGAACAGATAAGCAGCAATCAAAGATTTTGAGATCATGAATCACAGAGTGAATCATTCAACAAATGAACGACTGGATGAATGAATAGATGTCTGTATCTGTGACTGTGTTTGTGTCTGAATCTTGCTAAAGGCAAATGCATACAAAAGTGCATATACATACATAGTCGGACCTCAGTCATAAATTAAGACATTCAACAATAAATAAGCAAACAAATGAAACGGGAAGAGAAAACGATGATGTTGCACGTGTTTGTGGTTGGCTTGTAGCTTCAAAGAGTTTGTCAAGCGGCAAAAGTCTGTGGCTAATTATGCGAGCAGAGTCCCCCCCCCAACATGCCGCCCTCTTTTCAGCCACATCCCGCATCCCGTCGTCTGATGCAATTGCCTTCGCTCACAAAGAGATGGAAAAGAAATGCCAAAAAGCCAAAATAAAATAAAAATGACATGTGAAAATATGCAAATTTTAACCAAAAGGCATTGCAATGCAATGGGGGATACTCCCGGATACAATATACATACATAGTAGAGTAGTGGATATGTTTCTGCTGGTTTCTGGCCCTACTACTACTACTTTGACATTTACTTCCATTTGCACTCATTAAGCGTGTGTGTAATAATGGGCCAAAGACAAGAACCAGATCCCCAGACCAGACCCAATGTCGTCGTCGTCGTCGTCATCGCCGACATGCGCTTTAATTATGATGTCGAAATTCGCATTAATTGCCAACTGCCGACTCTCGGAACCCGGGCACCCAACTTCAAACTCCTGTGACGACCCTCACATTTGACTGCACTTGAAAGAGAAGGCATGGCAAAAGAATAAAGTCCCTCTAGCCAAGACCAGCCAAGACGAGTCACTTTGACAGCAGTTTATATTATTTTTGACAAGCGTTTAAATGCCTTGCAGACCGTCGACAGTTGTCAACTGTTATTGTAGTCGCTGTAGTGACTTGATTTCAGATTCAGATTACGTCGCTGATAATGGGGGGGTGGAGGAATCCAGAGGAGCCCAGATGATTATCATCATGTTGATGATGATCATGATGATGTCGCCATCTCTGCCTCTGATGTGACTTAATGCATTTGGACAGCACGCGATTTAAATTGCCACAGCAAGTCACTTAATTATTTGCAAATGTGAAAAAAATGTGAAAATAAAGTGAGAAGTCGGCATATTCTTAAAAGGCAACTGCAATGGTAGGAGGACAAGCAGATGCCATGGCAAATGTAGTTGCGACTAGGAATATCTTGATAATAAAGACAAACACATTGCACATTGATTCAATTTGTCGGAAAGAAAATATGATTTAATAGTTATGTGGCTCCTTAAAGTTTATATATTAATTCGCCTACCAAAATACAATCTAAAGTGTTATAATCAACTGATGGAAAATATAGAAAAGGATAAAGGATAAACATTCCATTGAAGCCTTTTCTATGATTCAGACTTGTGTAAAGTAAAAACTTTAAAATATTTCAATATTATATTCCGCTATGTTGAGTGAAATTAGTTGAACGAGTTAGTTGATTTGCCTAGATTAATTATAAAATTTGATTTGATGGAATATGCAGCATCTGTCAGGACATCTCCAACCCTTCAAAGGATAATTAAGTGCCTCCAAATGGATTGCCAATCATCTCTTTGTCTTTGGCACCCCCTCACCCACCCTCTCCTCCCCTCCTGATCACTTTTGTTGGTTCTTGTTGGGTCGCAAGTCAGGGACAGCTGCTGGTCAGTAAACTGATTTGATTTATGTTTAAGCTTTTATTAAAATTTCCCCCCCACCAGCTACTCCTTTCTTTGTTTGCCTCCTACCTCTCACTTCTACTAACTAAACTGATTAACAGTAAGAGGAAGCGAGACGTGCGTGATGCCAAAAACACAAAGGAAGCAACAGTTGTGAGAGAGGGAAGTTCGGGGGGTTGTGTATGGGAATGGATTTTGGCGCTTTCCTTTAATTAAAATAGACAAATGGCGCACGATTGGGCACTCGATGATATGATGGCACATCTGGCGCTTCATCTCTCTTCCTAATTTATGAAAAATTCACAAAACGAACTTATCAATCATAATGCTTCAGCTTTGTCCAAAAAGAGGATGGCCAGAAGCGAATAGCAAAAAAAAGACAGAAGTAAGACGACGAACTAAGACAGAATGTTGTGGCGCTACTACATTGTTGGACCTGAACGATTCACCATTTCGCTTTTGGCAGTCTGGGCACGTGCTGGGCCGACAGTTGCCACCGTCCAGGACAGTTGCCACTCCACAAATTCAATAATAAAATACAAAAAAAAAAAAAAAGATGAGAAATATCGAAGAAGGAAAACCTTTTCAACCGACCAATTCTGCAGTTTGCAATTCTCAACGTAATTGTAAGAGCCTTGTTCTTCTTTCTCTCTCTCTCCATCTCTATCTCTTTTTCTTTCTGTTTTTGAGTGTAAGGGAAGTGCATTGCTGGTAGTAAGGTGTGTGGAGGGGAGGATAGGGCGACAACAGGCCCTGATGAAGATAATGCAACGGATGCTTTACTTTTAGCCAATTTGGTTGGCAGTCGCTCAGCTCAATGACACGATGAACGTGACCCGTTTGACAAAAAAAAAGCACTGACAAACTCCAACCGGAAGCCTTTTGATCAGCTTTAAGTCTCAAACACTAACATTTATCTATTCTTTTTGTTGTTGTTGTTGCTCTTCCTATTCTATATTTATTGGTTTTCTTGAAAAATTTTGAAAGCCAATTTACAGATTTGGCAACAACAGCAACAGCAACAGCATAATTAGTCACAATCACTAATTTTGTAGCCAAGAAAAGGCGGCAAAGACGGCAAGGGCGATGTCGGCATACACAAATTGAATTTCCATTGAAAAAGAAGCAAAATGAAAAATCAAAGCAACAGACACGCGACCACAACAGAGAGTAAAATTCGTTTTTCTTTTGCTTATGCTGACGACAATTCCAAGAAATTTTAATTATTCAACATTTTTAACGCCAGGCAAATGAGTAAATGTACTAAACTCACTCTGAAAAAGAAACCAAACTCACAACGAACTAATTAAAGCAGCATCCACCTACAAGAGGAAGAGAAGCTCCCTCCAACGAAAACTCCCGCTTTTGCTCCTTAGCCCGGACAGCTATTCGAAAAATCATACAAAGTTATATAGTCATCAACTGCACATCAATCATAGGCCGGCCAGAATACAAAAGTTGGGGCAGACACAACGCTTTGTCTAGTGGTTAGGGTCGGAGCGAATAATGGATAAGGAGAAGGTGGGGGGGTAGGAAAGTGGGGGAACAAAAAAGAACCGCAAGAAAAGCGTGAAAAATTGTCGAGCATGACGCAGTCTTGGGATCGTGTACGCATCCCCACAGAGTCGACTATGAAATGCATTTGCTAGACATTGGCTAAATTTGGAGCCCGCATTTCGCTTACGCCATGTGTATAGGCATTTTGCTGATAATTAGCACAAGCGAAAGAGAACGATAGAGACAGAGACAAACAAATGAAGAGAGAGGGAGATATAAAGTGAAACGGAGAACTTATCCTCATATGCAACTAGAGACTCTGCCGCCGCCCTAATTGATAAACGTTGTGTGTATGGATATGGAGAAGGCAGCAACTTGGTATGTTTGCCTAGGGACCCCATCCCATTGCCACCCCAACATCTCGTCTCCTCTCCTTCTGGCCACGATGCCGTTGCTCGCTCTAGCATAAAAATTATCTTAATGGACAATTTAAGAATCACTCATTGTGAATTATGCGGTGCATTTAGTTGCCGAGTAGGAGAATTGTCTGGCACTTGAATTGGTTGGAATGGTTACAAAGGAGGGCATCGGGAATATCTACTTTACTATACATATGTGTATATATGTAAACCTATATAGAATTTGTACATATATTTTTGGTAAACAAGGGAACAAATTGTCTGCAGTGTTAAAAGGTTTTGTGTAGATTTTAGTGGGTAGATTAGACCAAAGCTTTTTGAATGAACTAATAATGATTTAAGCAAATGCTTTGGTACTTTAAAGAAAATGAAGTACTAGTGGTATTAAAATTTACTTAAATTTGATTTAAATAAATTGATTAGATGACAAAACAAGTGATTTACAATTGTTTGACTGCTTTTTTCATGAATTAAATTGTAAGTAAAAGGCTAATCAATTTCATTTCCTAGAAATATCGACAATCTTGTATAAATTTCAGTTTACATTAATTTAACTTGACCTAAAAATGCTGACCAAAATAGTTTTAGCTTTTCAATTCTAATCAATTTTACATATTTTAAGGTGGGCAAATACTCTTAATGAAATCAAATGATCTCAAGGGTTCCATATATTCAGCTTTTTTATTTGCCCAATGTTGAAATACAATTTTCTGGTAAAGAAAAACATCAGAAAATTAAGATTACGACAGCTTGAAAATAAAGAACAAATCGTTCCATCCGAATGTGTATTTCTGTTAGCCACTTGTGCCTTCAGGCGGGTGAAATCAAGAGGCGAGGGGAGCCGAATGGGGAGCCATGTGTGCGATTGTTGTCTCATCACTCAATGCTACAGATGCTAAAAACAATCAACAGGCACATTATTTTCTCATTTTCCCTCAAAAATGCATGCAAAATTATTATGGGGCATGGATCTGTCTATGTCTACGTCTGGCTTTCTGTCTGTCTGTTTGTCTGTCTCCCTGTCTATCTGTCTTTTTCTGTCAGCTGGTTGGCTGCTTGTCTGTTCTCATAGGCCAAGCGTTTCATTCTAATGATTTTAATGAAAATTTTCTACTTAATTCCCAGGCCAAGTGAATTTATTGTTTTGTTAAAGAAAACGGAAAACGCAACAAAATGAAACGGATTTTCGTTTGGTCTTCTTCACTTGACGCGCTGTGTGGGCACTCAAAAATAAAATGCCAGCCAAGAAGACCAACAAGAGGCAAGTGAAGTGAGGTTGCTGCAATGGCTATGCTCCTGCTTCTGCTCCTGCTGCAGTCATTTGGTTTGGGGCTTTGGCTTCTACCCAAAGTCAAGCTGCTTATGCGCAGATTTTGTGGGCAAAAAGTGATGGTTAGAGGGGTAGGGATGAGAGCGGAGGGGGAGCAGATTAATCAAGCGCATGATGCAAGCATTCAACTTGCTGCTGCTCAGTGACTTTTACCTAGGTGCCACCAACTCTGTATGCTGGCTGACTTCTGTCTGCTGCCACTTTGCGAGCTGATTAATGTCTTACATGCGACGTTTTAATACCAATTTTTTATGCATATTCAAAAGTGCAAAAAAAGAAAAGAAAAAAAAACAGAAACACCAAGTAAGAAATATAAATAAAAACGAAACGAAACGACTAACGCGCGAGAGTAAATGAGAAAAAAAAGGAAAAGTAACCAAGAGAAGTTGCTCATGACATTTCCTGTGCGTGTACAGATAGGAGGTTGCCTCCCTCCCACCTGCCCAGCTCTAAGCCTGATGTTGCCACACTCGTTCAGATTGAAAGGTGTTAATGCCAAAAACTTGCACAAGATTTGTTCACCACTAATTTCTGCATATTTATAAAGACAAAGTTGACAACGAAATGACATTGCAGCGAAGTGAGTCTAGAGTCGAGACCCATCGATGCTCGATGAGCAATTGAAGATAAGTTTCTATCTGCCAGCTCAAGTCATTGGAAAATTGCAATTAAAATGAAATTAGTTAGCTCAACCATATAGACAGTTAGTTGGTTCGCTCTCGAAGTAGTAGTACTTCCTGTTCTAATTAGAGAGAAATGACTTCATAACTAACCAGGCAACGATCATTAGGGATCAGTTATTATTTCGTTTCTTTCATGTATCTGTCTGTCATTTTGAAGTGTGTTATATCATTCTGTTAAATTACCCAATTTTCATTTCTAACCATTTCCCTTCTCCCTTTGTTCAGTAGGTGTTATTCATTGCACCTCGTTTGATGACTGGCCAAAATGATTAAAGACGGCACAAAATTAAGACCAAAAGCAAACGAAACGATAAAAGACTCATAAATGGATCGGAGTCTGTATGGGGGGATTATGTGTTGTTCGTGTTTATATCACTTCCGATTTGAGATGCATGAAAACGAAGCAACTCTAATTGGCTTGAAGAGGTTCACAAAAAACACACACACAAACACACAAGAAAAGGGTTCTTCGGCATATTTCTTTCTTCCTTTTACCTTTTCAAGGTGTCACTACCTAAGAAATCACATAAAACTTAATGATCTGTAGGAATTATTAAAGGAATTGAATAATGGATAACTCTTGAACATATATGTATATTTGATAGGGATGCGAAAACTTAATAAATCACAACTGATTTATATTGGGAAATTGAAGTTCCAGAAGCATAAAATGTCTGTGAGATTTAGGTAAGGATCAAAAGAAATGCAGATATAATTTACCTCTAACGATAGTAATTTAATTTCGGGTCCATCATCATGCTTGGGACCATCATTATTTGTAGTCCTATATCCCATTTGTCAATTTCTAATCTTATGAAAAATTTCCTTAAATATTTTCAATTATTTGTATCTCAAGTAAATTCAAATTTGTTTTCTTTGACAAATTGTATTCGCTGTGGTAATCAAATCAATCAAAATTTTGTTTTCAATCTCATATCTTATTAATATGCTGTTGATTTCCACAGCTTTTATATGTCACACCTCATAATCATAAGGGATGGCTTGTTAGTACTCAATTTTTGCTCTGCTTGTTAGTAAATACAATTAAAATCTAATTAAATTCTACCGGCATTTGATTAAATTTTTCGACCCCCGCTCACACAGAGACACACACACTGAGACAGAGACACACATACACACACACACACACAAAGAGCATATACATAAGCATCATGTTAAACAGGCACTCATAATACCTCGACATACATACAATTATCATCATCAGCCTGCATATCATTGACGAGGAGCACTCAATGTCAACTGCAAAACAAGCTACGACAACAAGGGCAAACACACTCGCACACTCACACACACAGCCACGCCCACCACCCACTCACGCCTCTTTTCCATCTTTTCAAACAGAAAAGATAGACAAATTACAAAAGTACGAATGAAAGAGAAAGAGCCAAAGCCATAGATAGAGAGAGAATGAGTTGGGGGAAAAACTTTATAAACTCAATTTCAATTTTCCACGCCCACAGCATTTTCATATATTTAAGACGAAAAAAAATAAAGGGACGACTCGAATATTAGCTGTTCGAAGGTTCGATACCCTAACAAACCCTTAAAACCTTAAAGTAACATACTAAAGCTTTCCGCATTAAAAGTATTAACATTATCCTTTCTCTTAGTGGTGTGTATTTCCATTCAACCTACTGATAACTGGGTTGGTTGATTGATAATACCCTTGGTAAGGGTATAAATAATATTTGTTTATATGTGTGGAATAAATTTTTGGGCCTTCAAGCGAAGCTGCTGCCTCAGTCTACGCGTATCGGCATCGGCTGAGGGTGTTTACATTATTATTATTATATCTGAAGAAGGTGTCAGGAGCAGACCATGCTCACTTTGGCTGTGCTCTGCTGCTCTGGAATACTCGTCGCCTGCTGTCACACAAAAAACTTTGAAACTGGCACTGTGATCAGATCAGCAGGCAATGGGAATTGGGAAAATATGCATGGGGAAAGACTAAGAGAAGAGGAGCAGGAGGAGGACACATGAGATATTTATAAGTTGTTGAATTTTCATTTTCATTTCAGTTCAAGTAAAAATTTTCATTGTCTGAAGGCGACAATTTGCACGTGAATAAAGTGACATGAAGTCGGGAGAAGATGGAACAAATTATTTTCTATTAAATTCACAAATTTCATTCACAAGAATTCCCTTTGCTTTAGGTAAATAAATCATTTGCATGGTTTATTTATTTTTAATGACATTCATATATAACGAATAGATGTATATATATGTATGTATATATTCTTTTTTATTTCTCAAATCTGTCAACAGATTTTGTAATTTATTATCTGCCAGTGAGGGAAGTATTCTTTGTACGAGACACGCCCACTTTTCGCGGTGCTGGATCAGGCCGAGAATATGCAGGCTGCTTTCTTCCATATGCCTCATAGGGAGGGCAGCGATCACTTGTAAAAAAAATGGGCGTATTTCACAGGGTGCTCCCACATGAAAGCAAAGGAGACCTTCATGTAGAAGAGTTGTATCTTAACATGGCGACGAATGGAACATGCAATGGATGAGCACATTTGGCTACCGTATTGGTCGTACAACACAAAATAGGCGTGGTAATGAGGCAATACAACCATGACGATGGAACGATGTCGCTGACTCTCTGACGATGGGAAGTCGTTGACATTCTCAAGAGGTTGGATGGGAGGATGGCTGATGAACAACACACACACCGATCACACACCGATTCTCCTTCTCTATTCATTTTCAATTTCCCAGAGCTCCCAGTTCCATGTCCATGTCAGTCTTAATTTTGCCTCTCTATGCTTTTCTTTCTTTGAAGTGGTCTGAGGCCGATGCCGCCGAATGAAAACTTTTGGCATTTTATTGAAGTTCAGTTGGCTATTTATAGGCTACAATATTTTGATGAATTGATGGCTCCCCAGTGGATCTCTGAAAGAGACATCTCCTGTTGCTCGTTCCGCTCGTTTTAGTTTTGATAGTTTTTTGAAGGCATCAAGAGACAAAAGTCTTTTGCATTGAATTTCATTCTCATCGCTCGCCAACATTGTCTGAAATTTTTGAAATACTTTCAAGGATGCAAATGCCACTGCCTCTCCAAGAACCACAGACTCATCCGCAGTCATCTGCAGTGTCAGTTTGCTGTCTGGTTGTCTCTGTGTGTGTGGAAAAAGTGTCGTCAAGTTAATTAAGTGATTTATGCTCTTCGAGGTCGCGCGTCTACTTAATTATCAAATAGTGTGGCATTTGGGGAATGTTTTCATGGAGATTCTCTTTTAGTATTTTTGTTTTTTTTTTCTCGGTTCAGCTATAAAATTGGTTTATAGCCTATGCTTGGTTTAGTTTCACATGGAGAAAAATATCAGGCATAATGTGGTTAATCGCCGATATAATGGATAAGTCATGCCATTGAATGGGGAAATAATCGAAATAAAGAATTTCTTAAATGAAATAATTTCCTTTAATCATTGCATCTTTTCAAGAATTTTTGCTGGCGCTTACTGTTCAGATTCTCCACTCATCGTTGGCCACTTTCGGCCGTTAACATTATCCTGCTGATTATAGCCAACATGAAAAATGGCCGAGAGGAAAGAATCCTTACCGGACTTTATACATATGCCATGGCTGTGGCCTCTTGAATGGAATATTTCCATGCATTTATCGATATGCATTTATGATACCCTATAACGAATGGGTAAAGTCAATAAAATTAAGCGATTTGGTTTAAAATACTTGTATTATAAAATATTTGGCTATACATATATTTGATTTGTGTGTTTTTGTTATAAGAGAATGTAAGGATCTAGAAGATTGAGACAATTATGAATTTCTTTCAGGGTATAAACAAGTCGTTTCTTAGTTGTTATTATGTACATTTTTCGTTAATAAATTTGGGATTTATGCAAAGTAAAGCATTTCGCTTTGTCCGTCGGTAAAGATGGAGCGAGCATAAGGATATGAGGGAAACGCATTCCCGACCCACTCGAGGTGTCGTGACCTGTTTGGCCAATGCAACGGGCGGGCGGGTAGCATTCAATTAACAACGCACATAAATTTACTTTGGCTGTAATAATGCAGCTGGGATCCTACAGGTCGACCCCCTCGACCAGCCATATCCTTTTTGTTAACCTCCTGACTGGCTCTCCCCCCCTTTCTCCAGAATGCATTCAAGTTGCCGTTTATATCCTGTTTATTTAAAGCTGCGCATTTATGTATATTTTTATATTTTTTGGCCATTTTTCTGTGTGTTGGAATGGCAGCGAGTACGAGCTTAAGCTGCGGCCTCATAATTTATGGGCCTCTGGCTTTGGGTTTCGGAGACCTACGAAAATGGCGTTCTAATTACTTTAAGCTGCAGACGACTATTATAATAGCCGGAGCACAAGCCCAAAAAGGACAACATGGGCGCACATCCTTGTCGGTGTTGTGTCTGGTGACCCCTAAGCTTGACTCCTGAAAATCATCCTTGCTCCAAACCGTTTATTAGCTGACCACACATGCCACAAGGCTCAAAATCAGTGCTTCAAACTAATTGCAATATGACATTGCATCCTGAGTGGGTTGTCTGGTTGTTATGTTGGTTGTGTGAGTATTTGGGGAGATCCTTTGCCAAGGACTCTTGTCAGGTCTGTCATGTTTGACTTGCTGCACTCCACGCCCAATGCAGGACATTGAGAACCAAGTGTGGCTGCTGCCTTTGACAAGCTGACAACATGCAACATTATGTGAGGCTTGGGTGGAAAGGGTATTTGTGCTCCAGCCCCCACTCTGACCGCATCCTGGATGCATGTTTGTGCATGCCTCACTGACAAGGACATGCCAAATTAAAATGCAATAAAAGCGTTAATGAATTTGTGCTCTTTTGGGCAACAGAGTAGAACGTACGATCGCACGACTATACAAGCAGTCGCAGCAGTCCTTAATGAAGTACTCAGTTCCAATTTTTTTTTGGGCCAAGTGCCGCGATGACTAATCAACCCCTTGTCTACCTTAAGCGGGGTTAAAATGCTTGCCCTTAGCCGCCATCCGATGTTAACATGGCTAAGAAATGTGTTGTCGTCATTTTTGACATCGTTGACTAATTCCCAAAAAACAGCTGTCAACATTCCTCTCGCTTAACCCTTTTACGCCTGTCCATCAAAACACCAAACTGGTTCCACTCGCTGGCCAAAAGGTCAACCCAACCAACAGAGGAGACAGAGGAGCCCTAACCAGGGGAAGCCAGGGGCTCACTGCAGCCGAAAGGACTAATTTAGTCGTGGATATTTTTAAAAGCAAATGAGCGCACATTTATAATGACAACAAGGACAATAGCAAATACGAGAGGCTTCAGTTTGCTTGACTGAGTCGGTTCTTTGGCCCAACTCACTTCAATTTATGTGACATTGTCATTGGGGGCCAAAACGTTTTGGCGTTTATTTAATCTGCAGGAACTCTTGTGAATAAGCTGCATGCCATAGTAAATGATCTGTGAAGCATAGTTCCCATATCTGAGGATCGCCTGAAACTAAAAGCACTAAAATTCATTTCGAAAATGTCGATTTCTTCTTAGGAAGGCAAATTTTATTTCTTGTTCTTAATCGGTTTGTTGGTTATACCTATAAGTAATTCTCTAATAACTGGCATTGGGCTATAGTTTAGGTATTTTATTTAACATATATTTCAATTTTATTGAGAAACAAATCATTCTGTTGTTTGTTACTTTAATGCTACCACCGCGGCTTTCCCCTCCCCCTTTCGAGTCAAACATTTAGGTCCCCGCCAACGGGCAATATTTCATTATAATACCCCAAACATTTATTTGCATTACCCATTCTTGTTTCAAATATGTCTCATCAGCAAAAAAAGAAGAGAAGATATACATATATTAATTATGCAAAACAAAAAAATGAGAAACCCTCCAAAATAAAATAAAGGGACAAATGACAAAAATGCCCTAAAAATACACAAAAAATACAAAAAGGGAATCTTGTCACAGTTGAATGAGTTTTTCGTTTTCGTTGGACAAATTGAAAAAGAGCGGGAGCCTCCAGAATACAATAACAACAACCGAAAAAAAGGTATGAAAGCTGCTGGCAAAGGATATTTTCGTTGTTTTCTCTATACTTTTTCGTTGTTGCAACATGTAATCAGGTTTAAAAATGACCAGAAAAACGACAAAAATGAGGCAAAAAAGGGAAAACAACAATGACAATCAGCAGAAGGAATAATGGAAATTAACGCTTGTAACGTTTTGTAATCAAATTTGCACAAGGACATTGTCTTTTTTGTATAAAGGAATCGGGACGAAAAATGTTAAGGATATCTTGGTTAGACATTCATTATAATTTCTTTTTATAGAGTGTAAAAACATAAAAGAGAGAAAAACATGTGGAAAGGCGAAGCAATTAAGAAACTGCCTCAGCTTAGAACGAAATACATTTTTAATACGTTTACCACCAAAATGTCATTATTTTAACACAAAACCCCGTCCGAATAGACAAAACCAAACCCAAACTCAAAACTTAATTTCTAATCTTTCTCCAAAAGGAAGGTATTTAATGACAGACACTCATTTGTCACGGACACACATCGTAGATCTTCTCACACCTTGCAATAGAAAAGTCTCAACCCACCCACAACCACCTTGGTTTAACCTGTTCTAACCAACCCCAAAGTATTGTCAATTATACAACTTTTTGCATGGCAAATGAAAACATATGTTTAACAAGAACTGCGGGCGGAGAGAGACACAGAAAGGAACACAGAGATGCGAGGAATTGTGAAGCTTTCCATATCCGTTTCCGGCTATCAGCAACTGCCTCCGTTTACTCTAACCCCAACTTTCTCATTCCCAACTTCAAATCATCATCGCATCATGCCTAACCCCCAGGGTTGGTAGTGGCGGTCGTTTAGATTTGCCTTGCACGTTGGAAATTAAATGTTTCAAAATGAAATTCCTCAATTGCAGTCGCCACGCTCAGACACCAATAGGCCGGCGAGCAACGGTCGGATGGCGGGGGATGGGGCAATGTCTGACGTGCAATAGACCCAAAAGCAATAAATCCTGAACAACCCAACGCAGCAACCCTTGCATTTGCCACTCCCCCCCTCCAAGCCAGCCTAAAATGCTTGAAGCTTGCTTTTCAAATTGCAATTAAACGTTTTACAAAACCGCGCTGGCCAGTCCAGTCCAGCCCCGGCCAGCCCAGGCCAGTCCAGACCATTTCGTTTGGAGTCCAGTGTAGTCCTGGTGTCTGCCTGATATCGTTTCCACACACACAATATATAAACATTCTCTTCCCACCCATTGTTTTTTCTGCTATGACGGGTTGAGTTTCAATGGCCTTGGATAGGCCAATGTTGACTAAACACAAAACAAGAAGTAAACTGACAATGCAGAAAAAACAAAGGGTGATAGATACTACTATACCCTGTAGGCCAGAATATCAATGGAACATGCAGGAAACTCGTATTAAACAAATTTCTTCTTATGTGTAATCAAGTAAGTACAATAATTTATTATGAAATTTAGCTCTTTCTACACTTCATCTTCGAGCATACCTCATAGAGGCTGCTCCATTCACACGGTCTCTTGAGTTGACCACCAGCAACAGCAACAAATCGTCTCATGGTCCTTGCCATTCTCATTGTGGGCCATTGCGTTATTTCCGCTTCCGTTGACTTGCCGGAGCTCCGCTTAAGCAGCACAAGACAAGCGCAAAACAAGACCATTGGGGGTGACTACCAATGCCCAATAGCTTGGCTTGTCTCGGCTTGGCTTCCCCAACTGCCATTCTCAGACACTTTCATTACATTGACGCCGCGCTTAATTGCGTTTGTGTTTGTGTTCAAAATGTTCAATGCGCAATTTTAACGCATTTTTGCACGTGCTACGATTGCCTCTTCCAACCATGGTTCAATTTACCATTTTTCAGTTGCCGCATTTACCGACTAAAAAGGGAAGAAAGGGAGCCACGTGTTTAGCAATTCGTTGTGGTTTGTCAGCCAGTTGCAACCCTCTACTTTGAGAGGGTCTCTACAGGGTTTCTACATGCACCACCCACTTTCTTTCTGTTCGCTTTGCAAACGAAATCAATTGCAAATAATTAAAAACTTTTTAAACTTTTTCCTCAATATTTCTGGTTTGGTTTTTTCTTCAACTGCTTGTATATAAATTATTAATTGCCGGGCACTCAAAATGCAATTAAATCTTTGGTCAACTTGTTGGTCCTTTTGGTCTGCAACTGCAACAGCTGGGCCAAGCTGAGCTAACAAACGAAATGAAACCAAATTAAAATTCCAATGCAACACACAAAATTTCCGGACTGCAATTTTTGGCTAGGGATAGGAGAGGGTTTGGGTTGGATAGAGAGGAAGGCACCTAAACGGATACTACGACTGGCGAATGATAATGAATGCCAGCGAAATGCTCGTTGATTAGTTAGCTAGTTTACCAATGGGAGAAGAAGTGTGATTTGGGGGAAAAAGGAAATGGGAAGACCAGCTGACGCCAAAACATGATGACAAAGTGCGAGTCAAGTTTCCTAGAGCACGTCCTGTACACCTATTTAGAGAGACAGAGAGAGAGAGAGAGAGAGAGAGAGAGAGTGTGTACACTGAGAGGAGTAAACATCAAACATTGACAAAAATATCCTGAAAATTATTGAATAATTTGAATACTTACTTGTTACAAACTAGAATAATTTGGATGGTTTCTTTCTCTACCTTTGCTTGGATTTGTCCATTGAATGTTTTTGTCTTTTTCACATTCTTGCAACTTTCTTTCAGTGTACTTCAGTACAATCATTTCGCATGTAAACTGTGCAGACTTTGTTGCCTGATAAAATTAAAAACCATTTTAGAGCCACAACAAAAGGACAGCGTCAAGCCAAAGGCAAAGGATAACTACACGATGGCTAGGTGAGGCCTTCAACTTTTAAGCGTTATTTGTTGTGTGTGTAATCCACCTCCTTCCGTCTCCTCCACCCAAATGAAAATCCAACTATGTATATAGTTACCAAGCAGCTGCCACATGGCGGTGGGTTGGTGTGGTTTTTGTTTTTTTTTTTGTGTTTCTATTTTGTTTTTAGAAGGATATACGGAAAAAACATTTGGCGTTGGGTCATAAAAATTTCATTGGCCATTTTCTGGTTTGAGCTTAGGGGTAACAGTTGGTTAATGACAGTTAAAAGCCATTTGGCTAAAAGTTTTTGCATATTAAAAGCATATTTTTGTTCAAGGACTTGAATCAAATTAGTGTTCTTTACACACAAACCCAGAGAGGGAACGAGCGAGTGAGAGGATGAAAGCGGAAAATCGGAGGGAGGTTTAGCTACTACGAATCAATCATTGCCAATTAGACTAAGGCGATTTTTATGAGCCAAATTGGAATGGGTCAAAAGAACGACAAGACACGATGCATAAGTAGTTCTAAGTGACGACATGCTGATGTCCTGCTGCAAAAGCCAAAATCCCAAAAGCATTCCATTAAATCTAATCGCATTAAATGAGCAGCAGGACTCCCGATTCTCGACTTCGGAGCTTGGTAGGAAAAAAAATTAAAAGGGAGAAGCAGCAGCACACAAAAAACCGAGGAATATAGCAGCAACAATCCGCTGACAGTTAACGCAAATTTATCGATTGGCGATTAAAAAGGGACACGACCAGGAAAATGTTGCTAGGCAGCTAGCACAACCAACGAATAGGACGACAAGAAGGACATGGACGACGACAACGACAACAATGATGAGGATGATAATGTTGCCAGGGTGGGTCTCTCCTGGCACTCTCTGACTAAAAACGAAAATCACAGGAAATTAATTACAATTACGCTTTCTCTCTCTCTCTCTCTCTCTCTCTTTGAAACGATAAACGAGCATTAGCTGCTCTCCCTCCGTGGAGATCCTTTTGCGACCCCTAGCAGGACATCGTCCATATGCCATATGCTGGTTTAATGCCTGAACGCTTTATGGCTTGCCACCGCCGCTCCTCTATTTATCGATATGTATTTTAAGCATTTTAAGTGCCTGCAATTGGGTTTTTGCTTATCAAAAACGAACAAGGATAAAACAGTGCCTCACAATGTGTCAATGCGAATGATTTTGTGGGTTCTTGGCATATGGATCTCTTAGTTTTTATATCTGAGGGTGTTTCGCCAATTCATTCAATAGAAGAGACTGAAATCTCTTATCATTTCCAAATGCAATTGTGCGGAAAATTGCACTGAATGGAATTTTATCCATTGTTTGAGCCCATTAATTGGGAAAACCTATTGAAGTGGGCGGATTATTGAGGGAATCACTTTATATTTTATCATCATCAATTTGCAAGTTGCTTGACATTAAAGCAAATAATGAGTTAAATAGAATATTAACCATTTGGTTGAGATTCTATTCAACAGTATTGAGTTAATGTGTTCATTATTTAAATGACATAAATTCATCAAAGGAATTTTGAATCTTAATATTCTACATTTCTAGCTTGGTGGGCTTTAAGAAACAGCTTTAAGTAATAAGCCTTTAATCAGTCTGCCTAACCTTTAAAGGCTTCATTTTGGCTCATAGATTCTAGCCATAATCATAAAATTTTCATTATGAAAACTAGCTTTTAACATGACCTACACAAGTAACTGATTAAAAATCCAAGGCAAATTCCCCAATTTCCTCTTCATTACCATTTGTTGATCCAACTACTAAAATACCATTAAGACAAACACCCAACACTATGCCAAACACAAATGGCCAGCAAATTCAAGTACTTTAGGCTAACAAATACACACACACACGCACACACACATATATAGAGTCAAGTTGTTTAGCAGGACTGAGTGGAGTTCATTTGCGTTAAAGCTAGAACGAACAGCTCACTATACACATATATATATATAAATATATATATATATCTGTTTATATATAGCCATAATATAACCCAGCACTAGAGAGCAGTCTAATCGACTCAATGACTCATAAAAATGCCAAAAATGTGCGCCCAGCTGTGTGTGTGTGTGTGTGTATTTGTGGGCGAGTGAACGGCCCTTCAATAGTCAAAATCCTTGAGCAGCGTTGTTTATGCATATTTTTCTTTTTGGCCAACAAGAAAAGTTGGCCAAAAGCATCGGAAATTTTGCGGTTTATCATAAAAAACATAAAATTTGCATAATAATATTTTGAAATGTGCCTTATGCCCGAATCCGGACCAAGGACCAGGTTCAGGTTTAGGACCAAGGCTCAGCTGGACGCAAGAATCCTTTATGTTTGATGAAGTGAAAGTTTGGTGAATTATTGAAGTGTGCGTACATACATACGTCCCGGTGTCCCCCGGTAATCTCTGATATAGACGGACGACTCCCCTCATAATGGACTAAAAATGTAAACTATTTGCCGTAAAAGGATTGTCAACTGGGAGTTTGAAAATGCCGGCAGCTGCTGATCAAGTGGCAGGATAAAGTGCAAACATTTGGCGACTGTGATTTTGTGAGCGGGTGGAAAAGGATTAACTTTTCGCCAGGACTATTGCCACACACACATACACACACAAACACAGACACGAATACGGACACGCGACTAGTGGCACGCATGCGAGACGCAAAACAAATAAAAAACCATTCACCAAGGCACCAGTCACCAGGCAAAGGCAAAGGATTGCCATTGCTTTAAGTAAATAAAAAAAGGGAAACGTTGTGTACGCATTATCCTTCCTGGCAGCAGGTTCTGCCATCTTCTGTTTCGTTTTCATTCTGTGCTGCTCGTGCGTGTAAAATCACTTGAAGCATCGTCAATCAAAGCGAAAAAAGCATTTTCACTGTCAGCCACTTGAAGTTATATCCTTTGCATCCTGATGATGCTCTTCTTCTTCAGATGCTGATGCTGCTTCGGTTGCTGTTCTTGCTATCGTTGTTGTTGTTGCTGTTAACAAACAAACTCATCTCAACTCATCAGACATGCAACGGATTCTTAATTCCTTCATCCTTCTATCTTCTTCAACGCGGGACAAGGAACCAGCACAGCGAAATGCACATTTTGTTTATTTTAATTAGCAAGACAAGAAAAGAAAAAAAAACGGTGAGCAAAAAATAAAAATAAGCATAAAGATGAAATTGAATTGAAATTGATGATGATAGAAAAAACTTTCTTCATATTAAATATGCAAATTAGCAAAAAAGACAGATGAGCTAACGAAATAATACAAGTAACAAAGTAAGAAATGAATCTTGTTTAAAAGTAGTTAATAAATAAGTTCAATTCAATCCAACTTAAACTTTGCAAAATGTTTAATTCAAAGATCCAGAGCTGACAAATTATTATAATAACCTAACATTATGTGGTTTGTAGGCTTTACTTTTATATTCCCCAGTCCCGAAAAGCATAACTTCAACAAATCATAGACCTTTTTATAATGCAATTATATTTTCGTATTAACCAATATAATAACCAAAATCGTAAACACAGCGCCAAATCCAAAGCAATCTGCCTTGATATATGATATATGGTCTACGTTTTGCTTTTACATTTCCATTCCTTTTGCAACTTTTGCCTAAGACAACGAGGATTTTTGCATCCCGCCTCCGCCTTTTCCATATCTATATTGCCCTTTTCCCTTTGCAGTCCATGCAAATGCCAAATAATCATGGGCCAGAAATAAATTTTCCGTGGGAGGAGAAAAAAGATGCTAAAAGTAAAATAAATACAAAAAAATAAGGCAAAGTAATATAAAGAGAAATAAAATTCGCCCACACAATTTCCTTTGCATCGGGTTTGGTTTTGTGTTTTTTTCGCTCGTATTCTGAAAAAAATTTATTTAAATTTTGATTTAAGGACATCATCAAAAAATTTTTACGTTACATAAATTTTTGTTTCTCCCACTAACTTTTCATCTTTTCCTTTTTTGTTTTTTTCGTTAGGTTTTTTTTGTGTGTGTTTGCTTCCTGTAAAATGGACCACAAAATTTGTACAACAAGTTGTTCTTCATGTTGCGCTGTTGTTGTGCCTGTTCATCCGTCTGTCTGTCCGTCCACAAATTCTTAGATTTTTTATTGTTCTTGTCATAATAAAAACGGAAAATAAAAATTGCTGCAGCTTATATGGGGGAGAGCGAAAACTTTTTGGCCGCTAGCTAAGACAAATTAAAGACATCAGAAATTATAAAGCGTAAAAATGGTCAAGAAGTTTTTGCCTTGAAAGACGCCTTGAAGTATGCAATGATTTTTTCTCTTGCGTTCGACTCCAAAACTTGAAACTAAGTTGCCAAATTGAAAATGGGGGAAACAAAGTTAAAGTTTTATGCAGTACGGCAAAAGGAAAAGCGGATTAAATTCAAACCAACGGGAACCTGGGCATATGTACATACAGATACGTATGTATGTCCTTCCCACTCACCACCCCCCTTTTACCCACTCTTGCCGTCTGTATAGAGACGTCATCAAGGTGTGCGTAAGAGGCGGGGGGTATCTGTGTGACTGTACAATGGGCAACTTTGATTGGGTCCTTTACATAAGCGTTTAATCCTATTTCGCGGTAAAATGCATAAATAGACAAAAACCAAGGGCTGCATAAGACCCACACAAAGCAAAAAACAAAAAAAAGAAAAAACATATGGCTATAAAAGGAGGGGGAGAAACAAAAACAAACAAAAATGAATCCAAATCAGCTACAGACAAAGAACGAAAGTGCAAATGCAATTTTCATGTCACGTTCGTATCAAAAAGGGAGGAGTGGAAAGTGGAAAGTGCAGAGAAGGGGATGATAAAGTTTACTAAACGGTCAAATTCGGTATATCAAGTAAAACTTGACAATCATTTAATGCAACATGACAGTAAGTACGTACTGAGAGATGCGTATTGGGATGATGATGATGATGATGATGTTAGGCTACATCACAATCTCAACTTTAACCGCATTTCTGTGATGCAACCCTTATATCCTTTTTATGCATGGCAGACAGGGATATTTGGTAGTATGAACTTTGTCCATATTTCAGGGGCGTTTAAGGCTTAACTCTCGCTTAATGCGCAAAATTAAAAGCATAAATGTATGCATGAGGAGAATATGTGGTGGTGGAGACTCACTCTCCTGTTCGTCCTTTTTTTTCGTCTTCCTTTTTTTCTCTCTCTCTCTCTCTCTCTCTTCAAAGGCCACAACTCATGCGCTTTAGGGCATTTCGGTGAACTTACCTTTGGCTTTGAATTTGGATTTGCTTGTTTCGTGAATTTATTGTGCATAAAAGCCAAAAAGTGGGCATAATTTGCTCGAGTCCTGCGCACACACACACGCACACTACCAAGACACACATGGGAGACACGCACAGACATCTACAGGGCTTAAACAAATATTAAATACATTAAAACTGACATACGAGGTCGAGCTGAACGAGTGTAAACAACAAGAAAAGTTTGGCGAGGGTGAAAATCGCATTCAAATTGGCTTTACTTTCAGCATTACGAACTTTGATGTGGCTAGTGCCATGGAAGACTAAGAGGATGAGGGGAGTGAGCTTACCTAAGGACATACATACATATAAGGCTTAAGTCAGTGGAGGGTGTACGAACAGGGACAATTGTTTGCTGTTTCGTGGGTTATCATGCATAGATCTAGTCTCTTTTAAGGATTGCCGCAGACTTAAGCCCAATTCTACTTTGCCTACTCTCTATTATACTAAAACTTTGTATTAAATCCTAGTATCATAATCCAATTAGTCACGTAATAACTCTACTACACAGGGAATATACAAACACATCTAAATGAATCACTCGGGAAACACGACAAGCATTTCATGACTCACATTAGTGAGTTATTTAAGGCATAAAACTTAAATCCAGATACGTCAATATACAGTATAGATAAAAATCGCTTGAAACAAAAGATAATACAAGTGCCATTATATATGTGCATGTGTTCGTCAGGATATTTACTGAAATATTCTTAAAAAGCATTCCTCATGTGTATTTCTAAAATCTTCTTTATTTGTTCGTTCAATTGTAATAATGGAAAATGAAGGCAAGTTCATAAATATTGTTTACCTTGGCATTGTACAAAAAACCAAATCCAACCGTGGGACACAATGCAGATATAACTCCTGGATATATTTATGTCCATATATTAAAGCTCTGGCAAAAAGAAACCGAGCAACACATTTACCGCAGTTGCAACTGCAAGCAACAGCAACAGAAACCGAAACCGAAACCAAAACATCGCCAGATATAGAATGAAAGAGAACCACATAGCCTGGGCTGGCAATGAGAATGAGAGAGTGGGTGGGGAACTGTGAGGGGGGATATGGGAATGGGAATAAGAGAAACCAAACTCATACAGATGTAAATGTTTATGTTTCCTGAGATAGGACCGGGGACCACACACAAATACCACTGGCCCAATTTTGTTATTATCATTTCATGGCATTTTTTGTTATACCCTGTACCTATAAATGGCATTGATAAAAATGGATATATTAAAGTCAACAAAATGATAAATAAAAGGCCATTGTTTACTTTTCCAAACTGGGTAGAAATGGGTCTCTTTTTCAATATTATTTCTTTAATCGGCTATCAAAATCTTTATCAATCCAAGAAAGGAATAAAAAAGCTGCAATTTTCATTATCGTTTGTGGAAAAGGTATCCTTCGGTCATTCATAGGGTGAGTAAAGTCAGCCCTTGCCATTTATCCTGTTTATAGGGTAACTCAAAGTCGTTCTAAGCTGAGATCCTTTTGTTTTCTTTTCTTCTAAATTATTATTTTCCATTTGCCACACTTTTTAAACATTTATTAAGCGCCATCTTTATTTTCGCTTAAGAAACTGAGTTCCCCTTCATCGCCCACTTTGCGCATAGTCTTTGTGGCCATTCAGAGGGGGAGTAAGTGGGAGGGTTATGGAAGAATTTTGTGCAATATTTTTAATATTTATATGGCCACCAAACACACACACTCACACACACACACACACAAGCACACAAATCATCAGCAGGCAACCCCAAAAGAAAACGAGCATCAAAAAAAGAAGCCAGCGGAAAAAATTCCTGTAAATAATAAATTTCTGTGTGGTGGCCAACAACAACAATAACAAAATCAACAGAAAGCAACAAAAAAGCACAACAAAAAAAAATAGAAGAAAAAACCAGAAAACCCTGAAGAAGGAGCTGGGAAATACGCGGAATTATAAACCGTGGAAAACTATTACCCCAAGGATGCTCAAATCCAAATACACATACAAACAAACAAACACACATATGTGTATGTATGTATATATGTGAGCATACACTCACACACACACATACACACAAACGCGCTTACGTGCTTGGCGGAATATTGCAAAAATATTGCAACAACGAAAGGAGCAGAAGAAATTTGTTCATGGCGACATATTGAATTAGTAATACTCTTTTAATTTGTATAATTGAAAGATGGATAGGAGAATAGAACAAAAAAGATTTATATTGTCCTTGAATACCAATGTCATGGCTTATAAACATCTATTAGATATTACTTTCAATCTGTTAATATTAATGTTATATATTTTATTATTCTTTAAGTCTTAATAAATGTGATAAGATTTTAATATTTACAAAAAAACGCTCTGTTATGGCTCTTTTAACCAAACTCTTGAAAACGAATCAAGTTGACAGATCCAACTTGACAGATTGGCTTTGAGGTGCAAAAACTTCATTCAAAAATTTGATCCTTTAGCAATTTCCGTACAAACATCAACGTATATTCCTATGAAACTTGGACAATCATAATAATAAAGTTATTACAATCTAAATATATTTGTTAACGAACAAGATAATGAGATTTAGCGATCATGACAGTCATATCAAGCTCTTGGCAACATCTAAATCTGTGATTTTAAAACTAACCTCAAGAATCCTGTTGATCTTCTTACCTTTAAAAAGTTTTGTTCAAAGTTTGCGTTTATTTTAAATAAAATTTGAGGCATGAGAAGGGAAAAATTGCAAGCATCTTTATAACTTATTCAAAATGAGATATACCTTTGCATCAATCAGTGTACTAAACATTGGGGACTTTTCCTTTTTGTTTCTTTTTCTTTCTGTTTTTTTTTTGTTGTATGTGTGTGTGTGTGTGTGTGTTTCACTCGCACCAATATTCTTGCTGATGAACTTTTATGCGGGTAACACAGAGAAAAACCAAAAATAAAAAAAATGTTCGAATATTCATTCATATGCAGCCAACAGCAGGACTTGCCCCATTCTCCATTGCCGCACATCTCTGTTCCCGCACTGTAACCCACTGCTTTATGCCCTACAGCAGTTGACTTATGTGTTGGTGTGTGTGCGCGAGTGTGTGTGTGTGTGTGTAAATGGGTGTATGAGTGTGTGTCGTATGCAGCCACCATGCATATTTTTAATTGAGTGCGCGGGGAATTGATTGTCAAGGACGTGAACGTGGAACTGAGTTGTGGATACAACAAAAAGAGGATGTACAATTGTAGGAGTAGACAGGTAGGAAATGGAAGGGGGAGAGGGGGAAGGGGGTGGTGGAATTGGTTGGATGGTTGGTTTGTTTGGCTACCGTTACCATTACCTTTTAACAATTTGCTAGCATCTGTACATCTGGGAGAGTGTGTGTGTGTGGACTATGAATACAGCACTTGACTTGCTTCGTTTGTTCTTTTTTCTCGCGTTTTTATTTAAGTTTTGTTCTTCTTCTTTTTTGCCATGTGCAAATAATATGAGTACTTAAAGGGTTTCAGTTGCATTGCTAACCACTTTCTATGGATATGGCCATGAGAGTGGGTTGAAGCTGGAGGCTGTGCACACTCACACACACACATCAGTTCTGTGTTCGTGTAATACAAGATGAAAAGTTGCTGAGTACATCAAAATGGAATTGTAATTAATTAAATATATTTACAGCTGACACAAGTTGAGGACTTTTAAAGTCTCCTAGAAAACAGTACTTCAATTCTACTTGGAAGTTTGCAAATATATTTCAAGGAAACTTCGGCTAGACCTGAATAACTCTTCATGAATCCTTAGACTATATGAAGAGTTTTCTATTAGACAGAAGCGATCTGTGTCAATACGAGTTAAGTCCATCTCAGTTTGTCTTAAAAATGCAAAACAAAGTGGCAAATCCTTTAAAATTCATAGAAGAACATCTTGAATTTTCACTCATTTTTCGCTACAATTTATTGCTAAAGAGCAGTTGCTCTATATAGACCCAGAGTACTTTATAATAGTTTAACCAAAAAAAGAAACCTTGCTATAAATTCTAACAATTCCGCGGAATGGAACTTAAACTTCTTCCTCCTGGCAGTCTTTTTTGGCCTTTCTCTTTCGCGTTTTCTCTGTGTGCCACAAACATAGTTTGCTGTCTCTCTGCCTTCTTTTTTGCTGCTCTGCACCTCTGTTTTGTGCATTTCCGTTGCATGTTTCTATATCCGGGCCACAAATAAAGCGACATGCAACACAAAAGAGTCGCAAACGCGGAATAGTTCAAATGAATGTGAAACCAAAACGAAACTTTAAACAGCTCGAAATATTTAAAACTAAAAGGGAGAGATAGACAGAGAGAGAGGGAGAAAGAGAAACAAAGACAAAGAGGGTTTATTTTCTTTGCCCCGCTTGCCTTTTGCCTTTCTGATTTCAGTTAACAATATATATTTTGATAAATGAAAATCTGTGAAACAGCAAATGAACTACAATTTACAACTTACAACTTTTGGCATTTTCACATGTACCGTTATGTCCGCCATTTTGTATTCGGTTTACAGTTTTATGCGCTTTTTATACCCTTGCAAAAAGGGTATATTAATTTTGGTCAAAAGTGTGCAACGCATCGAAGGATGCATCTCCGACCATATAAAGTATATATATTCTTGATCAGCACGACGAGACGAGTTCAAATAGCCATAAACATTTGTTAGTTTAATATATCTGTTAATGACTGTGCCAAATATGATAAGGATCGGGTAACTATATCATATAGCTCCCATAGGAACGATCGGTGGAAAACAGTGACTTTGATCAATATCTTCGTTATTTCCTATGCTACGACTGTTGGCCGTTCTTTCGCAAACATTATCCTTTTTAGATAAAACGTTTTTCCACTTTGATAGCTATAGGTAAGGAAAGAGTTACCAAAAAAGTTGCAAGGGTATAGAAACTTTGACGCGGTCGAAGTTAGCCCCGGCCCTCTGGTTTGTTTGTTTGTTGTGTGGTCAAAAGGCAAAGTTGCATTGCAATTTCCGCTTTTATTTTTTTTCTCTCGGCTGCGGCATATAAATAAACATTTATTTCGTGCATTTTCCTACACCCCCACCACACCTCAACACCCCCCCCCCCCCCCTTCCCCCCACACACACATGTCATTGGCCCCACTGCACTGCCATCTTTCATCCACACATTCATTGCTTAGTTTTGCAGTTACTGCGACAGTTACAGAGTTACCGTTAGTTTAATTAATCTTAATTCACGACTGAAACAGACGATGCTGCTCTTCTCTCTATGCCACTTCACATGCAAGATTTTATTTATGGCCAAAATATACTATACAATTTTACCAAAGCAAAGAGAAGGCTATCACTAAAGGCTGAAGCCCAATTCGAATTTGTATGCTCTTTAATTCTAAAAAGAAAACCGAAATGAAACTGAAAATATATCTGATCATACAAGTTATCTCTTTAAACCCTGTTTGCCTAATAGTGGTGATAAAATTCTAAAATATTATTTAAAAAGAAATAAAACCGTTGGAAAACTCAACTTCAAAAAGGTAAAAGTATGAAAAATATCTTTAAAACATTCTAAAAAAAGATTAGGAACACATTCAAAAATTAAATATAGGTATATATTTTCTCTCTTACTAGAGTCTTTAGTCCTTAAACGCTTTCTTTGAAAGGGCATACAAATAGGTACAAAAGGAACAGCCGAATGGAGTCTCTGTTGAAGCCATTTTTATTCTATATTCGCGTAATGCTTTTAGCTTTATTTTTGCTTCCTTTCTCTTTATTTTTTTCTGTTTTAGCTGCTTTTTGTTTGTGTTTTGTATTTTGTATTTTCCACGCACTTGAAATGCTGCATATAAAAGCCAAACGAAAAGTGGTAACTCTATGGAAAAATGTTATGGCGCAAAAAGCACAAAAAGCTGGCAAATTTTCAAATAAATTCAAAATAAAATTCTCGGTTTCGTGTGTCATAAACAAAAGAAATCAAACAAATATATTTTGAAATTGACTCGCTGGCTTTATGTTTACGTATATGTATATGTGTATATCTCATATGTGTGTGTATGAATGAATAGGAATTTATTTTCTATGCTCTCAATGAAATTCTGACTAGGCGGTAATAAATCTAGTTGCCAACAAAGGATCAGACAGGATGATAGGGATGAGAACTAGACGGATGTCGACTATAGGTATATAAATAATAATTCAATATTTCAATATTTGCGTGATTTTCATTACGTATTTATATTTACTAGCAGAATATTTGTATTTTGGTTTTGCATTCAATGGGTTCAATTGAATTCCTAAAAAAAGTAAACTTTTTTATGACATTATGTTGAATTTTCAATAAGAGTGTATTCTAATTCATAGAATCCGTTCAAGGTCTCCATGGCAACGCTTTTTTTTTTTTGTCATAATAGCTAACTAACACAAGTTTTAAAGTGGATTTACCTGTAGCCTTCAGATACATACATATTTGTATATATATAAATTTTCGCCATAAGATTGCAAATGCAAAGATCACTTTACTCCAATGTGAAAGTCTAAACATGAATGAAAATCTGCCCAAAACTATTGGCAAATGTTTTTGTTAAAATTTGTACATATAAATTATTAGCTAATCCGCCTTTTTGAAGGCTGTATTTTGGACAACTTCTAACCGATTTAAAAAGTTACATTTACCTCAATGAAATCGCAATTTAGTATATTATAAAATGGCATCAAACAATCTGGTATATGGAAACATTAATTTTAATCCGATTTTTTTTATAAAAGCCCAGATTTATATCACAAGTTTTTGTGTTCCTGATATTTCAATGCAAATTGAAAGATATAATTATTGTAACTTGAAAATAAAGACATAAAATTTTCAAATACTCAAAAAATTTACCAAATTAAAGTCTTTTGAAATTAAGGTTTATTGGAATACTTTGCTGTTCATTGGCACTTTTTGTATCGCTTGCTTGTACTCGGAAATCGGTTCTTAAAAATATTCCAAATTTTTCAAGTTAAATTTTTGTCAATTTAACCATTTTTCCTTTTCCCTGCATTAACTTTTCGGTGATGAAAATTTATTTTAACGGCGCTCAGATACCGCATGGCCCTGCACTTTGGCTAATCCGGCACTGGCTTCCGATTTGAGCACCATTTTGGTTGAGAACTCGTTCACAGGATAATATCAATGGACAAATTGATAATTTCATTTAATATCATTTACTTTTCTACCCTCACTTAATAAATAATGGGCAAATTGTTTGCTCAAATTAATTTTGCCATGATACAAAGGCATCTTCATTTGATTTGTTTGGCCCCGGCTCCAAATTGGTTTCATGCCTGCCAATAACTAACAATAAAGTTCCACATCCATCTCCCTACTTCCAACTTCCTTTCAGATCTAGCATTCGGGATTAGTTGTGCCATCAACCTTTGCGTGAGCTGTCAAAATGACAATTGAATTGCAGTCCGAGGAGAAGTGGAAACAAAACTTTAGACTAACCAATGTCGACAGTTTTTCCCCCCAAAAAAAAGGAACTTTTTCGGTCATGCACAGACGATTGTTTCCCATAATAATATATATACATCTGATGTTTTGCTATATAGAAGATATATGTATATATGTATATGGTGTGCTGTGGCATATGAATTTTCATGCATTTTGAGGCCACATATATCACCAGGAGTATTTTAGCACGAGGCAAACATTTTTTTCACTTGAGCTGTCAGTCAGTTTGTGGGTTGGGGGATGGAAAGGACAGTGTGTGTGTGGGTGCAGTGACATGCGGCTGTACTTAATACAGCCTCTCCCTGCCCCACCCTCACGCATCATTGCTGTAGTTGTTTTGCTTACGTTTTTGACAGCTAAATGCAGAAGTAGAAAAGAAGACAAAGTCTGAGAAGGAGTTTCTTCGAAACTCATGCCGCCACTCAGTTGTCAAATGTTTCTACACTTGCTACGTGTTTCTTCGACTCATTCTCTCTCTTTCTCTTTCTCTATGTATGTATGTATATCCATCTCTTTCAAGCATTTGCTACGTCACTTTCTCACCCTTTTTTTTGTTTCTGTTGGAGCTTTTAAAAAATGTTTTTTAGCAAATTGTTTGCCAAAATGCTGCATAGACATTGAAAAACAGAAGCAGCAGAAGGAGTACAAAAAATGACGCTAATGGAAGGCCCTGTCATTTGTCTATGAAACGAGGGAAAGTAGTGGGAGTGGGAGTGCGAGTGAGAGAATAAAGAGTAAAACAAGAGATAGTGGGCGTGGGAGATGGAAATTGGTATGGAGGTAGGAGAGATAAGTGACATGCCCAGGCATACATACGTGTCATATGCGTTTAATGTAAGCCAGTGTCTTGCCAGTAGTCAGTGTGTTAATTGAAGCAGTTCTCTGCTTTCTTGCTTCCTACTTCCAGTTGTAGTCGGTTCTTAGTTTCCTTTTTTTACTATTTTGACATCTGTCAGAGTGGCAAAGAAGAACTTTATTTGCTTTTTGTTTGCCTTCATTTTTCTTTTTCTCCATTTCTTTGCTAGTTAGACGTTGGCAACTTATTTACCATTGTCAAGAAATTGAGCGACAGGTGCAACAGCAACAGAAGATTGCAACACGAGAGAAAGTAGTACATCCAAATAGAAGAAAATTTAAACAGAATGAAAAATGTTTTGCAAATGTTGAAAACATCTTTGTTAGACCATCAGAAGGGATTTTTTATTGATCCTTGAATTAATCACAGGTACATTAGTACCTGTTATTAGAGTTAAAGTTTCTGGTCGCTGGTCACTAAAGGGCTCTCGAAACATTTCATAAACTAAAATCGCATGCTTAAGCTGCCATTCACTTAATAACTTAAATTATGCATATAAACTCCACATGCTAATGAAGCATCATCCGTACTAACAATTTATTCCTTTTCCGAAAAATCTCCCCCCACAGCCTTCTTCCCGCATATTCTGCACTATACGAGCTTAATCCCCATGGCACCTCTCGTGCCCTTTTTGCTACCTAAGGCAGCTACTTTGCATATGCCTTGCCACTTCGTTTCCCTCTTTGCCTCCCGCTTCCTTTTACTGGCTTTCGTGTTCACTATCTATCTTTGGCATGTGTAATAACTTGTGCCAATGGCAGCTGGCTATTATCCTTCAAGCAGGATATGCAGCAAAAGCAAGAATAGGAGAGCTGCAGAAGCGATGGAGCGGGGAGGAGACAATCTGTAGGGGAAAGAGCGACGTGATCGGATTAGTTATTTTATTAGAAGCTCTAAAGCATTTTCCAACATTTTTAACATTCTCCCTACTTTTTTTCATTCCCCCACACCAACTAGAAAATTGAAAAAAATAAATTTTTATTTATGCCATATTCAATAAGGCAACCAATACTTCCCCATAATAAATAAGCACGATAAAAACTGATGGGCGGACGTGGTGTGTATGTGTGTGTGTGTGGTTGGCTTAGGTGAATATATGAATGAATGAATCACCCATCATGGTGAATGAGTGAATCAAGTCATTGCACATGCTGCATTTTGTGCGCGGCTTTGAAGCTCTTTCAATTTCAATCACTTGAATAATGGCAGCTAACTGTAAAATGTTCAATACAATTTGATTATGAGCCAAGGAGATGGCAAAGGGCTTTGCAGAGCATGGGTGCGGGGGATTGGTTAACTTGTGGAAGCCATGAAACTCTGCACTTGATTGAGTGCCTTGCCAGGGTATTTGAGTGGCTTTCGAGTGGCAGCAACTGTGGAAGTCAGTCAACGATTCTGAAAGCGAAAATTGCATAAATGCATGGCACTTTTCTACTATTGCCAATAGGAAAAACTCGGTTAGATTTTTCCCGCCGCCACCGCCATCATCTTGTCTTCATCATGCAGGCCACAGTCAACGAGTAGTCAGGGAACGACCCGTCGTTGCTGCTTGTCTGCTTTCAATATTCAAAACACTTGGTTGCATATGCAAATGTTTGGCAACTGCAACAGCCAAAACGATGGCCGAAAGGGTCGGTTGGAGCAGGGCCCAAATCAACGGCAATGGCTGTAGCAAGGACAACAGAAACACAACAAATGCTCACTCAAATGACCCATGTGCCAGTGTGGACAATGTTTCGGCGGTGCCCTTGGGAAACCGAAAGCTAATGGGAATGGGAGGCAGACTCTGACAAAGGACAACGAGGCAAGTGGCAATCAGAATGCAATTGTTAATAATAAATGCATAATTTGCAATTGGATTTCGAAATGTTTTTGTTTTGCAGACGAGGGAATTGATTATGAAAAGGAAGAGACAAATAAAAGTAATCGATCAATAGAATAGCATGGCAAATACCAATAATTTGACTTCAAACTGGCGAAACATAAAGTTGGGTCACATTTTAGTATTGACCCTTCAGCTGGCCCTGCCAGGTGAGTCAACAAATGTGGCTTGACCACTTATGGAAATCGCCCAATACAAATTAGATTAAGCCAAGCGTAAACTTTATTTTAAGTGTGGCTTATGCATATGAAAATGTTCCCGGATACGTCCTATATTTATTCTTTTTTTTTATTGTTTTCGATTAAAAAGTCATAAAAATTAGTGAAAGAATTCAACAAAAGAGCGAAAGGCCACAAACATATGTAAAATGGACAATTAACTTAATTAGATGGCCAAGGCCTACCAGAAAAGGCGTTTATATGGTGCGCTACTTTTTCTCTCTCTCTTGAAGGCAGCTGCCTGCTCAGCTTGATTCTGAGTTGGGTCCTACCCAAAAATTAGGAACAAAAATTTCCAAAAAGTGAAAGAACATCGAGAGAGAGAGAGACCGAGAAGAGTATCGAGAAACAGTTTGGGTGAGAGAGAGTGAGGAGGAAAGGTAGTGAATGGGCCACCTGCCGGAACACACGATCGGGAAAGCAAAGCAGACACAGCACAACTGACCCAGCCACGCCCCCTCATCCACCACCACCACCAACAACAACAACAACTGCAATTACTGTGTTAGTGTTGCTCATTAAAATTGATGTCTTAATTTGAAAGAGTTTTACATATCCATGCAGCAATGGAACAGCAGGAACCCAGCCAAAACCAGGACACAAACACGACTCACACACACACACACGCACACACACCAATGGAGACACCCTGTAATTAGGCGCCGCGCCAACAAAATGAAACGAAATGAAATGAAATTGTTAACAAATGAATTTTACCACAAAATTGGCTGGAGGGCACCAAAAGGCAAAAGCAGAATGTGGCCAAGAGAGACAGAGGAAGAGAGATAATGGAGGGAGAGACAAAACACAGAACCAGTTAAAGGCAAAGACAAATAACAAGAAGCCGAGGTCCAGATCCCAAAGGTTGCCAAAGAATCCCATTGCCTTTTGATTACGCGTTCAGCAATTAGGTAGAAGATCCCCAAAAGCCTCAATGGATGTTCGCTTGGTCAGTTGGTTGGGGCGTTTGCGTTATGATGAAGTTGTCAGTGCAAGGGGCTACCGTGTGCATGTTGCAGTTGGAGCTGAGACTGGAACTGGACTGAGTGCTGCAACCAACTGGCCAGACTGTTGATTTAGCCATAATCATTCTTGTTATGCTCTCGAGCTAGCCTGGAGCATTCAACAAATGAAGGAAGGTTTTGCACTTTTGGTTTATGACGCACTTTTGCATATATATGGGTTTTCTTCTTGTGCCATTCAATTGAATTGGCGTTTCAAATGGCGCCATAGGCCAATTTAGTTAGGATAGGATTACAACTTAAAGTGTATGAAACCTAAAGATTTAAAAGAGTTGAGGATTTTTCAAGCTTTATCTCACTTAAAGACTCCATCTCAATTTTCATGTTTCGCCTGAAAATTCACATTTTTGTCATTGTCAATGGAAAAAGAAGGAAAAGACGAAGAGGCAGGCCCTGCATCTGCTGCTGGCACAGGATCTTACATCCTCTCATATCCGCATATCCTTCTAACTGCAATTCGTTTCACATTCACCATGGACACATGGAGCACAAAGGCTTTTGTCCGGCCAAATGCTATGCTGCCCAGGTAGAGCCCAAGAGCTAACTCACACAAACACACAGAGAGATACCTACATTTTTATCAATGGCTTATATATCCTTGGTATATCCCTTGGACAAGCTTTAGTTACGCTACTTTGATTTCAGATTATTGCGGGGAATTTAAAAATGTTCTTCATCATTCTTATTTGAGAGAGTATGATGTAACAATTTAATCTTGTCTGGGCAGCTGGACAATAGTCAGTTGGGCTTGTGTGTGTGTGTGTCCTGGCAGCTGTCGTGTTTGTTTGCATCAGCCATGGTTGCTTTAAGGACTCCCTTAGGACCTGTTACTAATCACAAGTCGTTGGCTGTTGTCACTTCCTAATGAGAGAGTGCAACACAACACCCAAAAAAATAAAAAGTCAAACAACATTGGAGGATCTAGTCACACATGTGTGTGTGTGTGTTTAGTCCTACGACCAGTCCTAGTCCTGGCGTCATCAAGTGCCCTGACTGACACTTGATTTCCCCCCCTGTTCAACTAATTTTATGCGTTTCTCGCGACTTGCAGCCTCGTCAACAGTGTCAACTGTCAAATGCGTGGCAGCAACGATTTTCAACACGTTGCAAAGTTGTCCCTCCCGCTCTCTCTATCTCTCTCTGATTCTCTGTATCTCTTTCTATCTGTCCTGAGCTAGGGGAAATTGGATGCCGCATAAAAGATTCGTGTTTATATTTAAAAATGTCACCAAGTACAGAGCTGGCAATTGGATAGGACATATCCTGTCCCCTTATTCTCAGGCATCCTCCTCATCATTGTTGTTGTCGTCGTCGTCAGCTCATTAGCAACTTTGTGTGGGCAGTTACACGCTTATTTAGGTATTTATGTATTTGTATTTCTTCCACTTGTGAAATACTTTATGAAATTGTGGACCAATCCGACCATTAAAATCCTTGTAAGCAAAATCATAAATCATATCCCCCATCCCATGTTTCTGTTCTCACTCCTCCTGCCTCGCTGGTCATTGTTCAGTTGCATGAAAAATATAAATCAAGGCATATCAAATGGATTTGGATAAACAAAAATATTACAATATCATATTTCTTCATAGTATTTAACTAGACGACCTTTAAGTGTTACAATGAAACTCCTTCCCCGACAGGATATACATCTGTACATGAAAGGAAACCTTATATCTGCTTTAGGAATTAAACCTCATGTGAACAGTAGAATTATTATTTTGGTTAGTAGCTTGAAAAAATCATAAATAGATCTTATTGGAAATAAACTTTTACTATATTAGTGCAGACTCAGATCAACTTACCCCCAAATCTAAGCTTCTTTCTTTGCCTCCCACTCCTCCCCCTGAATAGACATTTCAAATATGTTTCCACCCCGATAAAAAGTGAATAAAATATATCACTTTTAAGGTAAGCAAGTTAGTTGCCCCATAATGCTTATATGTATGTAAGTTATAACAAGATTTTGCCCTGTATATATATTGACCATTGGATATTCCTTCTATTTTTTTGGTCTTTGGAAACAAGGGTAAAACGAAGTCCCTGCTTTGGGTTAAGCTAGTGTTGTTGTGCTCGGCATCCATTTAGTTTTATTTTACTACGTTATTTTTTTTATGTTTCTAATGGCAAATGTAACATTATTTATAACTCAACGACGCAAGGATAATGCCATATTAAATGTCAACTGCACTAGAATAAGACTTGTGGGACACACAAATCCCAAACATGAAAAATCTATTGCCGGGCCATACATACATACATATATGTATGTTTCGTCAGGCGGTGAGGGGTAATACGAAGCAAGTTAAATCCTTAAGATGTCCCACAATCCTATGAGGTTACCTTTTTCCTTAGTTCTTTCTTTTCGCTATGGTGTTTTGTTTTTTTTTTTGGAGGGTTGAGCGAAAGTCCTTTTGTTTTTACGCGCCACTGAAGACATCGAAATGCTGGGTCCAGCTTATGACAGCAGCAAGTCCTAGTCGAAAAAGCTTTGGCCCAAAAGAGTCCTTGCACTCATTTTTAATTCAACTCACATGCTATCGCATCTCTTTGTGTTGGTACTGGGTTGGAGAATCGTGGCCTGCAGTGCTCAGAGTGTTCTCTTTCGTCGTCCCTTTGTGCTTATACTGTGCTGGATTCCATTGATTTATGCGCTATCCTTGGATGTCCTTTAGGTGACTTCACAGGATGCGGCATGTATGTTCGTATGCCATGGCCTGCTGGCTACTTTGTTTCACTTTGACCACATTTGTGGCCCATCTTGGACATGCCTTGCATGCCAGATAATAAGCACAGTAAGATTTCATTATCCATTCGAAATTCGTTTTGTAATTAATTTAATATAACCTATAAAATCATGCGAGCATTGGCCAAGCATATTGATTTGTCTATCAATTTGAAGCAATGATTAAAATTGAGCCACAGTCCCTCTAAATGAACATTTGCCTATTCTAAGCAAAGTCATCTTACCACTTATTGTTGGATGAATACCCTATAATTTGAAGGGCAACATCACTATTCGAGTTCATCCATCTGACTGGCTGGTTTGCTTCGATTTTCTACCCAAAATACAAAACTTGGCCAGAATGATAAGTATGATAGAGCAATCATTTCTCGCCCTCTCCCTTTCTATCTCTCAGTCTCTTCCTCTCCTTCTGCTCAGTGGTCCGCATCTGTTGTGTGGTTAGGCCGCCGGCGGCCTTTTGTCTAATTCTATCAATTTAATTAGTTTCTTGCGCTCCAATTGTATCGCCATAGACTTTTGGAAACCTTTTACCAACGAAATGCACATACACAAAATGGCAAGTTGAGTTGCGGTTGAATCACGTACCAAATGAGCAGTAGCATGCCAACTTCTTATACCCTTGGGAAGGGGCGTGGCAGCTCATTGCTCGCCCAACTGTTCACACCTCCTTCTCGACCATCCTCTACAGGCATACATACACACATATCCTACACATTCCATCAATCATAATGGCAATTGAAGGAGTTTATCTCTCACATTTTAAGGTTTCAATTCTCTTTTCTTGTTAAAAATAAATTTCCACTTTCGACTTTTTGGCTTCTGCTCGATCATTGGATTAGTTATCAATCATATGAGTTTTGGGTCTCTCCTAGGGCAGATTTTCATTTGTGTTGTCAACTCCTTCTTTTCATTTGGCTTCTTTTCTTATTCTGTGGCCTTTGTGGTTTCTCTTTTCATTTGGTTTTCATTTTTGGTATCTCAATTTTCAACAGCAGCCGCAGCAGGAGGAGCTGCAGCAGCAGAAGCAGAAGAAGCAGCAGCTGATATCCTGTGAGTAGATGCCGCCTTTTGTTGTATTGTTGCATTGTAGGTGTGAAATGTTCTCGATGCTCATGCATATCCTGTCGACAGGACGTACGGACTGACTGGTTGACTGGCCGCCTGCTGGCCTCAGGCCCTTTGTTAGACAGTGACCAACGTTCTCCTCTTATCTTTTCCCTCAATGTGTTTCTTTTGCTCTGGCTTTGTTCTCTTTAACATGTGTCTAACAAATGTTCCTCATCATCACCCATTTCCAGGATCCCGTTCTTCACATTTTTAATTTATGTTCGTCCTGTTTGGTTTTCTTTTTGTTGCATCTTTTCGTATTTTTTCTTTTATATATTTTTTCATCTTCTAATAACTCAATTAAACGTTTTGGATTCCCCACATTTCGCCCATATCAATGGCAATCTTTTGAATAAAAATTTCTCTGCCATTCTTTAATTCAATATCCTGTGGCACAGCTAGGCAAACGACAAACCGCAGACAGGATGCTGGCAAAAAGGAGCACTCAGAAGCACAAGGAAGTCGAAATCATTATGGCAATGACGGGAATATCAATTTACACACGGGAATTCCATATTCCCGCTAGGCACAATATTTGCCCGTGCCACTTAATTATGTTGCGGTGAGATGAGGTGAACGGAGAACCATCTAAATGTATCACATAAAGCAAATTTCTCATTGCAGTCTCTAAGCAGACCCTAGTGATGAGAGGAATTGAATACTTTACGTGATCTGTGACTAACGATACAAGTTATCTATTCTCTATACTTGGTATCTACATGAACCTTCATTGAATGTTTGTATTTTGTTTATGCTCTCGAATTGTAAATTGATTAAAATTAACAAATTTTACAAAAAAATAAAATATACAAACGAAAAAAACTTGGATATCTAGATAAAGGTGACTTCTTAATAAGAAAAAGAACTTCTCACGTTGTTTCAAGTTTCGCAACAAATCACTTTTCAATCTAAATTAACTTCACTTTTTATACTTGGGGAAAAATCACAGTATCGCAGCCTTTGGCATCTCCAAACTTCAATTGAAGTCTCGTTCACCTTCAACGCGCCGGAAGCAAAAGCAAACGCCATGAAAATTTGCTTACTCATTGTTACAAAAAGATGCAAAAATGGCAGGAGATACTTCTATAGATACTCAAGGCAAAATACTCCTACCCCTCTCACAAATGTTCCTAAGTAGAAAGTGCAAAATGAATGGCAAAAATCAAAGTGAACTTCCAAGAAGAAAATACTTAATCTACAGGTAAAGGAAAATAGGATTATTTGTGAAGAAGGCAAGCAGGTACATGAACATTTTTTTAACTAATTAGAGTATTTTGATCTTACAAGCTATTCTAAGCCTACTCAAGTGCCCAGTGGTTAAGAACATAATTATGGGCTTGAAACCGAAACGAAACGCAACGAAAAGAAAGATACCTAATACCAATACCCAATCCGACTTTAAGCCGGTCAAGTAAAACCAATCTAGCCACTTCATTTGCATTTTAAAGAGCATCTTAAGAGTGCATTTTCAATTCTAAAGGAAGCAGCTTAGCCAGCAAACCAAAGAACTGGTTAGAATGGTGTTTGTGGTGGGCGTAGGTCAAAAGCCTCAAAAATAGGAATTATGAATATGATTAGAGGCATAATTGAGCTCATTTATATTTGTATTTGGAATCGATACAGAGAAGCAAATCTCTTCGCCTCCAATGGTAGACCTGGGAAATGATGATGTAACGAAGCAGAAACAAGAATAGAAACGAGCTGTGAAGCTGTAGGTGTTTACCTAAATTAGAATCTGGCATCAGACAACAAAGGTCTCCTGCTGCACACCTGCAGGCATTATCATTTCCATTTCCTCCAGTTTCGATGCATAGATTGAGACTCCATCGCCATCGTTGGCGTTGTTGGCATTGGCATCGCTTAATTAAAAGCTGCTTTTCATCTCACAACACGAAAATCACATAACACCAGGGCAAGTACAGCCAGCCAGCCCAGTTCTCAGTTCCCAGTTCCCAGTTTCATTCAGTCAAATAGTCAGCGAGTCAACCTGTCGGTGGCTTGCTATCTCTCACAGTGGGTTGTCTCCCTCACCGTTTCGAAAATTCCAAACAAAACCCGTGAAAATTTATCTCACAGACGGCGGCTAGTTGGTTACTTGGTTAGCTACCCAAAAATTAGGTGCTGAGATCTCAAATTGACTTTGGGCACCATGTTGCCCGATGATTAGCTGCTGATAAGTTGCAACGGGCCTCAAACAACAATCAATGGATATGTTGATATATGTAAATACACATACACACCTTTCCACCATCACACACACACACACATACGTTAACAGATCTAATATCTAGAGGAGAAAAGTCTACATATTTATGTGGGCTCCAAATGTGACACCATTGTCTCCATTTCAGAGTCTGATCTATCCAATCTGATCTTAACGTTGGCTTCTTTCTCCTCTCTATGTAAAGCTGTGACCAGTTTTAATGTCTTCATTTTAATACAAATTTTCTTTTTTTTTCCAACCAAATGAAGTTGTATTTGAAATTGGAAATTGATTATAAAATTATGCAGCAAAAATTGGAAGACACCTCATTAAGAGCGTGTTAATGTTATATATGTATATATATGGTGTTTCATCTCGAGTTTTATTATAAAAGTGTGAAAGTTGCAATAGAGAGCAAAATCGATAAATAGAAAGACAAAGCAAAAGTTAAAAATGGTTGTAAGTTGCCTATAAGATTAAATTTTATTCTACAAAATTAAAAATTGTACTATAGAATTTTTATTCTAAAAAGTTGAAATTTCTTTTTTATTAAAGGTATTTTAAACTGTATCCATATACAGCATTTACTTTAAAGCATGTCATTCTATTATCAAATAAAAATTATTCAAGTAATTTCAACATTAAGAATTTGAAATTATTTACATAATTATTATAGAATATTGCTAGATTCAGTGCCCTGAGTTATTTTCTATATTAATTAATTAAAATGAATTTGGTTTAGCTTTAGAATAAATTTAATTAAACTAAATGACATTCTTAGCTGTCACTGGAAATTCGCCACTTTTCAAATTGTGAGAAATTTTTCATTTTTGAGGTTAAGCACTTTTAAGCCGATACTAAGTGTCATGTTGAACACATGTACATCAAATTCAATCAAATCAATGAATCGCTCACCCTTCGGATGAATGAAAGCTATTCCATACTTCTCTGTCGCTTTCTCTGTGTCGTTGTCTTCTGCCTGGCCTGATATATTTTATGTGTTGTATTCTGTCATTTTGTCTGTCAATCAGCTGTCGCATATATTTTGGCAATAAGGGTTAATTTACGCTCATAATCCTAGGGCCCAAAGCGACGAGTGATGAAGAGATGAGAAGCTGGCGAAACGGCAGGAAAAGGGGGAAATGCTTGCACAATTTTGTCACAGAAAACATGTCCTGGAGTAAGGATCACAGTGCGCAGACAAATCAACTTTGGTTTTTCCGACATTTTGTTAGGCTCCTATTGATTTTTAATGCTGATTGACAGTCGTTTGGCAGTTGAATTTTATCGATCTGCCACGCCTGGAATGTCATTGAATAATTTCACTTTTGTTGCAGAATTTTGCATATACATACATACATATTTTGTTTTTGTCTCTCAAAAGTGTGTGTAGAAATCATGGAACTGGATTTTTGGGGTTGAGCTCTTTTAATCGTCGCATAATTGTGGTACCTCCCATTAGGAGGGGATATAGCGGGGCGGTGATACGGTGAACTGTCATTAGCGCAACATGAGACCAAAAATTGGAATCTAAAACCATCACTAACGGCCACCACATCAATTAGATGATGCGCAACGTAACGCAACAAAAATATAATAGTGTCAGCCCTGGTATATGCTTGTCTGTGTGTGTGTGTGTCTAGGATAATAACTACCTACATACATCCCAAAAAGCTAATCATCCTGCCAAGAGTGCAATTTCTATCATAATTGTTGCTCATAATTGCTGAAATACCCCAGAGCTGCCATGGCAATTGGTCGAAAGGTTCATTCTTATAGCGCAAATAATGACGGGGGTGCCGTCGAAGGATGGAAGGATGGAAAAGTGAGGTACACCCTGTGGCTTATTCACACGTAATAGTTGGGTTTTTATTTTCCACCGCTTTGCGCTGAAACTTTTGTTGTTGCTATAATTTAAGGATTATATTCATAAGCCCCCGACATGAGGCTTATCTCTGGGTTGCCGCCTGTTAACTAACTATGTACATTTGAGTTGATGTGCACCATCCATCGGTCGAACACCAAGGACGAAGGACTCACAGACGAAAGACAACACGTTGCGCTTGAATTTAAATGTTGAGTTAAATGTAGTCCATTTGGAAATCTGATGGTTATTAAAGGGGTAAAACGGAGCTTGGGATAAATGTTGGTGTAAAGGATATGCAAGAATAAAATGGAGTCTCAATATTATTTTCAATTCATTCAGAATCACATCTTACTAACCTTGAAACCATGGATGGCCATCGAGAAGTTATTTTATTTCCCTGACAATTTACTGTAGACTATTCGAAATTATCTAGTCATGTCCAATGTCCAATCAAGTCTAGACGAATAGTTATATCATAAATACTTAATTTTCTAAAGACTTAATATATATTTTTTTTATTCCAAGGGATGTTTTAATTTAACGTTTAAGCTATTGACTCACCAGTTTCCCACCGAAACCAAAATGTTAACCGCAAAATTAATGAGCACAAACTAAATCAAACAAAATGCGAAAAGGGCCTTTGGCTTTGGTGGTTGCAGATAGTTCTTCTGGGATGATGATGATGTTGGGGTGGCAGTTTGACCATTGCACTAGACCTAGGGGAAGACTCGTGCAGAGAGCAAGCTAATGCAAACATTATGCTTATTTGCACAACGTTGTGCGTTGAACTCGGAGTGGAAGCATTTTCAATGCTAATCGCCAGAGACAATTTAATCTCTAATCAAAATTCAAATCGAATCGCAAATTTGAACGAAAATTGAGAAAATGGGAAATGCAGTCATACAAAAGTTGCCTGAAGGAGACAAATTGTGTGTGCGTGTGCGTGTGTGTGTGTGTGTGTGTATGTCATTGTGGGAGAGGGGTGACATTAATGAGTTAAAGAAGCCCAACTTTCCCCCCCGCCTTGTGCTCTTTATCGTATCTATAGCTTTGTTGTTGCTGTTTGTTTATTTAGTTTTCTGGTGGCGTTTATTGGAAATTGAGAAAATATTATTTTGTTTACACTGCAAAAGGATTTTCACACGTTCTCAAGCGAATCGATGGCCGCCTTGGGCCATAATATTTAATTATTGATTTATTATATATATATATATAGCAGCCAACCCCTTAGATTCTCGATTTCCCTCCATCCTTCCTCTCTGTCGCTCACTATCTCCTTTAGCTCATTAAATGCAATGCGTTAACGAGAACATTTAACAAAAATCTTGAAAACAAGAAATCAAGCAGCAAGTTGATCAAACACCAGAATAAGAAGGATTCCCTATGGGTTCGGTTCGTTTTCACTTTGAAGTTTCCGCTTGTGGCACATGCAACAGCAGAGTTTCTTCTTAGTTTTTTTTTATGTTTTTTTATTACCATTTGTTGTTTGATTATGGCAAACGGATAAACTCAGACCTCGAGCAGGAGACAAACAAAAGATGCCGCAATTGGTTGGATGCTGACTGTGCCATAGCCAGCCCCTGCGTCTCTGCCACACATCCCTCCTTTCCCTTTGCCACATTGCCCGCTGAGGACAAACAAACAAATCCAAAACACAAATCGAAAATTTCTCAAAAACAAGAAACGAAAAAGAAAAAAAATCTCATTGCACCTTTCTTGAAAACTCAGAGAGAAGAGAAACCAAAATAAAGGAAAAAACCAAACGTCGTGCGACGCACTGCAAATAATACAAGAAATTCCATACTTAGGAAGTGTTTACACACACACACACGCATGTAGTGTGTGTGTGTAAATAGTGACGTCTGGTGCAGTCCATGAACATTGTGTAATCATCATTAAGCCGACATCGCGAGGCTTAGGCTTGTGCAAGAAATTAGCATGAGATGCCAGATAACACGAAATGCAAGGGAAATTGTGAAAATGAAAGAAAACTATGTGAGTTCTTTATAAAGTTGCAGGATGTTAAACGGTTGACAAGATATATCAATAGAAACGCGAAAGGCAGCTCCACATAGAACTCAAAGACAGACTTTTCCTAGAGAAGGCAATGCAATGACATAAACTGTTTGTTCAGCAACACAAACTTCATCAATATTATATCTAAAATTGTTGCATCATTTATTTAGGACCAATAAAAACCATATCCATATCCATGCCGTTTTTTAAAGTATGCTAAGAATGCAAAATGTATTAGCTAAAATTCATCAGAAGAAAACTTTTTGGACCTCCTGAAGAGGTTTTTTCTTTCTTAAATATAATAAAAACTTTTTGAGTTAGAAGAATGTAATGCATCGAATTTTGACATTTAAAACTTCCATGCTTGGAAGATTTGAAATTAAAACTAATTAAACAAATTAATATAAAAAGAAAGTAAAGAAGAGATTACTTTTAAGTTTCTCTGCAATTCTTCCTTAACTATAGTAAGACTATATTTTGAATATATCTAACAGCCGATCTGAACATACATTTAGCAAGTTAATCCAATCTTCAGCCATATGTGTAGTGGTGTTTTTTTGTAGGCCTTATCACTTAGACACACATTTTCAACCTCTTTGACACTGCTCTAACCCGATAACATTCGAAAGTGCATGCCGAAAATTAAACTTGACTTTGAGGGTCTGGTGCTAACATGGCCTATCACACAGAATATCTAACAATCAGAGAGAGGCTGTCATTTGTTTGACTCTTATCGTGATTTTGAAACGCCCCATGCTGACGCCTTGAAGTATGCATTAAAAATGCGATTGAATCTGCTGCTTGTGATGTGTTTGGCAATCATCCCATTGCAGGATGCAGGATAAACACCCAACATCAACAACAACAACAACAACAACTTAGTGTGCTGCTGCTGTTGCTTTTATCCTGCATTTGACACTTAACACTTGAACGGAGTCCATTAGGGGGAGAGAACGTCGACACACGCTTTCAATATGGTTATCAACAATTATTGTTATTATTGCTTGGGAAATGCAGTTTTCCTTCCTTATTCTCCCCCACCGACCGCATGGCCATTCTATCCCATTCTCAGCCACCTTTCTCCTATGAAAGTGTGTTTGTATTCACCAATGCGGAAAAACTTTTTGGTTTTTAGGTAAGCAAACTCACCCTTGGCTGATTTTGTGATTTTGTGCATTCGATTTCATTTGAGTGGACAATCGAATTATCGTTTTGAATTGTGTGTATACAATTTTCCTTGATTCAGGGGTTCCAAGTTCTTTCATTCATTCATTCAATCTTCCAATCTTTTTTGTGATATTTTTTATGGTCTCCTTTTGGTTGGCCGCTGCTCATTTGTTGCGGACACGTTTTTAGTGCATGGGAAATTCGTGAGAGATGCTTTCAAGTGTAAATTAAAGTGTGATGCCTAATGCATGCTCACAACGTTTTTCCGCTCTTCCCCACCTCTTGCTTTCCACAACAACTCTTACTTATGTCTGCCAGGATAAGACCAGTCACCAGATATCTGTCTTTCCCTTATTGTGTTGGCAACTTCCTCTATATTTTATTTGTTTGTAACTTCATCAACAACATCTTGATTGTCCTCAACAGACAAATAGACAAACTCTTTCGAGAGAAGCGTGTGCTCGTAGTCTATTATATTGATATTTCCCAGCATTTTGTGAGCCCATCTAGAGTTTTCCCCCTTTTTTTTGAAGATTTTCTTGTGATGACTTCCATTTTATTGAGTGTTAAAATAGGAAATCTCTATTATTTCCTCTTCTTTTCGCTTCACAAATCTCTTTTTTTTATATTTTATAAACTGTATTTTATGTTGTATTGATTATTGATAGATTTCCAACAAAATAAAAGTTTTTCGGTTTGTCTTTTAACAATTCTTATACAGAAATAGAAACCAGCTAAATACAAAATATTTAACTGATCTTAAGATTTCAGAATCCGGTTTAAAAGCTGAAGGAAGTAGCAGAAATAAAATCCTGTATTTGTGGTAAGTATAACACTGATTAGAAAAGAGAGAAAGAGAATCTGCTAGTGTATACAAATTTAAGGATGGCCACAATTAGTTCAGCTTTCTGGTTGCCTCTGATTACTTTTATTCATTTTCAATTCCAGCTGTGAGCTTTGTCCATATTCACTCTTTATGTTTCTCTCTTTCTCTTTCTCGTTTTTGCTCTGACAGCAAACAATTTGTCAACATTTATTTAGTTGGCATAATTTCCAAGAGTTAACAATTTCATACAACCAAAATGCAGCTTAGAGGGCAAAAGGCAACTGACTAATGCTTGTAACTCCCTGTGTGTTTGTATATGTGTGTGTCATCCGTTTGCCATTGTCATTTAGTTAAGAGTTTCCTTAATTGCAAACATGTCCCCAAACTGAATGCGAAAGGATGCAACAGTTGCCACCATGCAGTACTCGACACTCCAAGCTCAAAATGATTTGGAGCAGAAAATTGTACAAACATGGCAACAGCCACAGCACCAACAGCTTGGAGCAGTAGTTTCGAAATGGAGGAGCAGCATGAACACCATCTGGATGAGTATTCGCTAGTTTATCCTTTGGCCACAGCCACGTAAATAAATAAATGCATATTTAGTGTAATATTCAAAGGACGATTAAGAAGAAGGGCTCGCACTCCTCGTCTCCATATCCTACCATGTCGCCCTTGGCATCTGAAATTGGTTATTTCTCCCCCAGAACATCAGAAACCAGCAAAAAAGTTGAAGCGAAAGTGTCCGAAAAGTGTTCAAATTGGTGTAAAAGTCCCTTGAAACATGAATGAACATTTGTCGTATTGCACATGCAGTAAAGGGCTTAAACGTTGCGTAATTATGTTCATAAATAATTGTCTAAACTGAGAAGTTTAACTAACTGTTCCCCCTTTTAATGCACGACATGCAAAATTAAGTCCATCAAGTACATTAAAATGGGGGTTTGACCTTTAAGCATATCTAACCAGCTAATTCTAAAGTTAGTGTTGCTTGGAAGGCTAGAAGTTGTTATTATCTGACAAATCTTTAATCTCAAATTAGAAAATAACCACTATCAGGCATTTAAGAGTTCTATCAGCATCCACAGTCGTCTTTGCAATAACGGAAATATCGAAGACATGACCTCAAAATTATGAGGGAGCTTGGTGTTTCGAAACGATTTTCTCGGGGCCGCCATTAAATAAATTTCACTTAAACATTTTTTTTATATTCACAGATATCCCAATGGAAAATCTATATCAAATGAAAGGGTGAGCCAGTTTACAAATTCTATGAACTGGAATCGACTTACTCCATAGTACATACAATCGGCCCTCATGCTTATCCCTTCACGTGCATCATCAGAGAAGAGTCAAAGAGTTGGCTAACCATGAAAAATACTAGAAAGCATGAAAATTGTATAATCATCATTTCAGAAAATGTTCTAATACGAAAATGTAATAAAATTAACATTGATTAATTGACCAACAACAATGTAAACCCAAAGCAAAAACGAATTTCAGGTCAAATCTAATTACTAAAGACAATCTCTTTTACTCAAATTTGGGTGAGGAGACAAGTTATTCCACCAAAAGAATCAAAGCATTAACAGGTTGTTTCTTTTAGAAACCAATTTACTTTCTGACACGCCATATTAAAGGCAATAACAAACAAGATCTAACCATAAAATTGTACTGAAGATTTCAAAAGGGAAAGAAAAACATTGAAATAGAGAGACAAAAAAAGATAGAAACCCAAAGCATAGAAAGGTATATTGGAATCCTTAAACTCTTATTCTTTTAATGGCTATTAGATCATCATTCATTGATGCTTACAATGGGTATAACATAGTCGGTTTTACAGAATCGTTTTTACTCGCTCACTCACCTCGTTCACAGGTGTTTGAAAATATTTTAAAGGGAACGAAAAGTAGTCTAACCGAAATTTACCAACATTTTAATGGATTTGGAATTTTGTATTGGATTTTTCTTAACGCATTACAAACGATGAGGCCATTAAAATTGTGAAAAGTCGTAAACTAAAATTTGGTAGTTGGTGAAAAGAAATCTACCAAGAGTAGGAGTCTAAATAGAGAAGATGAACGGACAGTCAAGTGTGTGGTAATTAGTATTAAAAAAGTATTAAAAAAAATCAACAACGAGAACGAATGCTTAAATACGAAGAAACTCTAGAAAATTCACACAATGTTTTATTTTCTTTTTTCGTTCTCTGGTCGAAAGGAAAAAGTCGTAAATAAAGCCATAAAAATGTAAAGCCAGTGGACTGAAATTGTGTGGAGACTGTGGAAACTTAATTAGTTTGGAAGAAAAATAAGAGAAGAATAAAATAAAAAAAATGAAGTAACAATACTTAGATACGGCGAGGAGGAAACTGCAAAGTTCCAAACGATAAACTCCCAGTGATAACAATTAGAATAGAATAGTTGGAACCCTGATCTGGACTAATTTATGAATGCACCTTGTTGACAATGCCGTTTTCGGACAGCTCGTAAAAAACAGTTTCGAGTGGCCATAAAAATTATAACAATGGAGACAAGAGATAACGAGAGTGAGGCAGAGAGAAAGGCAAACCACTCTGGGAAACATCTGCGTGGGCGGGTAAAAGAAAATTACAAGCTCGATTGATTTTGCACAAGGTAATTATTATTATTTCTCAACCTGAATTGATAGGGAAATAGACAAATAAGAGAATTACTTCTGTGCTTGCCAATCCATAGTTCTGGTCTTTCGTTCTTTCTTACCTTTTTGCCTCTCTCTCTATTCTCTATTTGTCATCTGTAATCCTGCTTTGGCCTGCTGTGCACATGGTCGTGGTAGGTGCACCAGGGGATAATCCTGTCGGGCCACAATACTGTGACATTTACACGAGAGCTGTTGACATGCAATTTGTTGAGTGTTCCGTTCTCTCCTCAATTCTCAATCCACAATTCACCATCCTTAGCCACATCCTCGTCCTCATCCTGGCATCCTCATCAGCATCGCCATCATCCCAAAGGCTGGCGCACAATTGACATTCGCTTTGCCGGCTGAGGGGTGACAATGGCGGATTTACTTCTGTCGTTGATGCGGATCCAAATGCAACGACTCGAACTCGGCTTTGGCTTAGTATTTTTTGGGTTTCTTTTTATTTATTTTTTTTTATACATTTTTTGAACCAAACTTTGTGGTTTGTTTTTTCTTTGCAAATTGAAAACGTGATGTTTAGTATATTTTTAAAGAAAACGCAAATGTTTTTATAAAATACCTTCTTAGTTATTTTCTTTTGTTTTCCACTCATTTCCAACTGTATCCCATGTTTTTCATATCATTAATCGTCAGCTGAATGCTCTCATCACTAACTGAAAATCCACTGGCAGTTCTTAGTCCTTTTTTTTTGCCCCCCAGCAACTATTTATGGCCAGCAAGCGGAATATTTATGAACTGTTAATGTGTGGTGCAAAAGCCAACCCATCTGCCACATCAAAACCCACAACAGCTCAGCAGGCAGCAGGGCAAAACTTAATTAATTGCAGCTAATGCAATGCCCAGAGAGAAAGAGCAAATGGGAAAAATGCAGCCGCAAAAGTGAGTACGAGTAGAATAAAACAACAAAAAAAAAGACTAAATAAAATATGAAAACTGCAACATGAGCAACAGTCTGTGGGTGGCTTACGTTAAAGGAGTCCATGTGGGTGTGTTTGTCGGCCTTTTTATTAAGAGAATTATATACAAAATATGTTTTTGTGCAATTTCCTGATATAACTACATAGTAGACTGGGCAGCCGGAAGCTTTAGACTTTATGTCTTGCCTTCTACCAGAATACAATCCCAAGGGAAGGGCAAAACTAATTATAAATACAAGCAATCACCTCTATGTCTTTAATTTTCCTAAGTTCATTAAAAGGATAACATTTTAAGGGCAAGGATGGCTGTTCAGATGAGAGACGAACTTAAATATATACTTTGAATTCAAAAAGAAGACTCTATAATATATAATTTAAAAATGGAAGACAACTAATTAAATGCAAATGACTAATAGAATTCTAAGTGTTTGTTTTATTTCTTTAAAAGGTGTCTAACTTTAAAAACCTTTAGTTTGTTAATCGTTTTGTTCTCCTCTTAGTGGCACCAATGGAATGCCGATTTCCATCCACAAGCTTAAAAATGTTTAGTCAGCAAATCGAAAAGAAAAAACGCAGATGCTGACGATTTGACAGCTTCCTCTATAGACATGCACACGAAACTGAAATCCAAGTAGCGAAAAACGAAAGAAAAGCTTTCTTGCCATTGCCACTTACCCCACGAAATTCAGCGAAGAAGACATTGGCTGATGGCTTAGTGGGTTGCCTGAATGTTTGGTAAATTATGCGTAGATTTTGTTACTGGTTTCAAATTTCAAATGGCAACCCACATTGCATGGAAATGCTATGCAACAACGAATTGCATTCATTATACATTTTGGCATACTCCTACGTAAAGTCTCAGGGCTCTGATTCCATCTCTTTCCATTGGAATTTACATTTTTCCCTGTTCACTTGATGTGCTGAGTGTTTGCGCCGAGATTGTGATGTGTTGATGCCTTTGACTGCAGGAGGGGATTTTGGCGCATCGAAGTGATATTTCAACACCAAATGTTGATGTTTGATGAAAGCTTCCTTTGAAAAAGGTGGAGGTAGCAAGAGAAGTGAGTGAAACAATGGGTTGTAGACAATGCACTTGCTCACACTCATATTCATGACGAAAAGAGCATGAGTAATCCCGTTTGCCACTTAGTTTCCATTAATTTTCCAGCTAAACATGAGGGAAAGCTTATTAAAATTGTATAAGTTGATGGTAAGAGTTTTAATCAATCTTATTTTTTCACAACAATTTAACACTTCAATATCGGAAAATCCACAACTTTATTTAGTATTTGGAACTTGAAATTCTCTAGTTTACCCATTTCCTAAAGATGCATTTCAATCAAAAATCCCTTCAGATGCCAAGTTCCTCTCTATTCGCTTCACTTGCACACACACACACACACAGTCACAGAGGCTGACAGTTTAAGGAAGTTGAGTTTAACAACATTTCCACGTGCCACAGGCAATTCATGTATGTGCAGCAATCTAGACAAAGAGCCATAGAGATGCACTAGTACCTACTAGGAACAGGACCAATTCCATACAACCTAGAAGAGAGCCGAAAGCTTTTGTTGTTTTTGAAGGAGCAAAGTCATTTGGTCTCTGTCTCGGTTTTGGTCTCGGTCTCTCTGGACTGGTTGTAAATTTATGGCTTGCCTTTGGCTTCTAATGAGTTTGTCGGCATCACTCACAACAGCCATAGACCCACAGAGAGAAAGACTGAGAAGACTGAGTGGTAAAGAGGGCACGAGGGCGCCCAAAAAGCAGCTTAAACCAACACGCCTGGCCTTGGGCTAGGCAAAGAAGCATCAGCATCCCCCATAATGGGTTAAAAATGCGTAAATGATTTTGAGCGTTTGTAAGCTTCTTAGACTTTTGCATGAGATTTGCCATAAATTGCGAAATGGTGGAGCACAAAGAGGAGGAGATCGGGTAGAGAGTAGACGGGAAGACGGAACCTGTGCCAGCGGAAGCATTTTGATTGATTTACACACACATATACACACGCATAAACACCGACAAACACACACGGCCACGGACACGGAATAGATGCTGGCATTAGGAACTCGGTTCGCCTCCTTCAGGTCATGTGCTGAAATTTACCATAAAGCCAAAATACGGCCGTATTTCTTCAACTTCCGGCATTAAGTGCAGAGGCAAATTAATTAAGTGACGTTGACGTTGGTTTGGGCGAAGGATATGAGTAGATTGAAGACGAGTGCCAACTCCTCTTTAGTATAGTAGATAGGAGCCGTTGCTAGGGGTGTTTTTCTCTCTTTCTTCTGGACTCGGAGGTCTGTCAAATTAATTAAACACACAACCGGAATGACAAGAAGCTAAAACCCGTCAAAATGCAGTTATTGTCGTTCTTCTACTGTTGTGTTGACGGCTTTGCAGTGGCTTTTGGCTTAAGCTTTTGCATTTACACCTGCTTTCGGGTAAGCCAAAAGGTATTACATCTTAAATCCACAAATAGCTCCTCTAAGAGGAGCCGCTTTCTTATACCAACTTCTATGTTATTCGAGGAATAAAATTTCATAGTCTACTTTTGCGCTGGAATCCGGAATTAAATGCCTCTAACAACTGCAACTATAAACATCAATCTATTATACAAATTTTGTTCAATAAACCCATGATAGTCTCTAGTGTCAGTTGCAAATCCTGTAGATTTAAACAAATATGAGCACTGAACACTGTCAATGAAATGACAAACCTGTGACTGAAAAACTGTTTCAATAAAACTAAACCGCAAAATTGCTTTTTAATGCCATTCGAAAAAGCCAATTCCCAATTCGAATCCTGGTGTCCTCTCTACCTCTTTCGCTCTCTCTGTCCCTATCCAAACTACATTTTGCCTAATTTCCGTTGGCAGCTATCACCGCACTAAGCCATCAAGTTCACTATAAAACTATGTCAGCAAAGGATTTTATATGCAGATGTTAAGGGTTTTTTTTTTAATGTTTTTGGCATATGTAAAATGGCTGGTGAAAGTTTTTGGTAATGAAAATCAAGGACAATTATGATGTGAACACTGAAACGAAAAGTGACAGTTACAATTTTCATGTAAAGCAGCAAACATTTATGTGAGTTAGCCAAATTAAAACCTTAAATTGTGTAAAGTATTGTGACTTTAACTTTCAGCAGGTAAATGGCAATGGAATTCTTGGCAAGTGTTCGACAAGTTTCTAACATGACAGAGTATAAATTATCCTGGACTGCTTGCTTTGCTCGCTACTGGTTTAACAATTTTTGTCTAAAAGCATTTCCAAGTGACATGCAACCAAATTGCAACTTAAACGAAGGAAAAAGCGCAAAGCGATGGTTGTTGGGGGCACACAGTGGGGGAGGAGGCGTGTCTCTGACCCCTTTATATGTCTGACTGAAATTGTTGTTGCTGTGTTCTCGTCTGGTTCTATTTTGTATAATTTAGCGAAAGCGCCAGACAGACGCGTAAAGAGGAAAGGAAACGTCTTTTTTTTTAATGCAATTAGTGAAAGCTGAAAAACATTTAACACACGCACACGCTGATAGACACACACACACACACACACACCCGCATACAGAGAAGTAAAGTCCCTGGCTCTAATTGAAGCTGAAAGGAGCTATAAATGAAGTCTACGCCAAAATGTTGTACGAACATTTGACGACAATCTAAAATGCAATTACGTAATCAGCATTCATACAAACCTGCAAATGGCCGTTGACTTTAACTGAGTAGTTGATAATGCTTAAACAAATACGCCCACACAGAAACACGCACTCGTCCTCTTGCTATATGAAAATTTAAATGGAAAATATATTGCAGAAAAAAAAAAGCACAAGCAACTTCAAATCTATTTATCTCAAGTGGTTTACACAACTCCAGAAGATGATGATGATCCTCTGGCCACACACAATTTTGTTTACTTCTTCTTAGGTCATAGATAACATATGCTTCTGTCTGTGTGTGTGTGTGAGTTTGTATATAAGTCTGTTTGACTAATTGAAAATTTGCATAAAATCAATTTTAATTGAAAATTTTGTCTTGGCCAGGACCAAAAAGTTAAGTGAACAACTCAGACTAAGTCTGAGACTCAACCACTCAGTCAGCCAGTCAGTCAGTTTAGTCATTCATGGCATCAGTCATTCATTCAGCTAGACAAATATTGGTTGGCGCTTTAGGAAAACCCTTAAGATTCAACATATTTTACACAAGATTTTCCTTATATCAGCCTTGATTTTCGTTTCGTTTTATTTATGTATGCTGGTCAAAAGTTAAACATTAAAAATTAAATTAAAATCTCAACTTTGGGCTACTCCTACTGCTCCTGCTTCTGTTGATATCTTTGCCATTGTGGCAATTACGTAAATTTCATTATTCAATTTATCTATGTATATACAAATATGTCTATACAATTTAATGCCTACATATGTATGTACGTATTTGAATGTCTGTGTGTGTATGTGTGTGTGGGTGTGTGCGTGTATAAAACAAAGTGTTGTTTGCTCTGACAGATAAATGTTGTCATCATTTGTGTTATTTGTCCCAAACATCTCTCAGAGGCATTCACAATTAGATATTTAGTAGTTTGCAATTTAATTTTCAACTATTTTAAAATTATTGGCCCATAACCCGAGGGACAATCACGATATTTGTACAATCAATGTTTACCTTTCAATGTCCTCTAAGTGAAAAGTTGAGTACATTCTAAATGCATTGATTAGTTTCATAAAACGTACAAATATCAACAGTGTCAGCTTAAATGGCTTAAGACTTTAAGTGCATAACACTTTCACAATGCTTAACTAAATGCAAAATTATGCCCTAAAATAAAACATATGCTGTTAACATACACAGTTAATAAGTAATTATGAAACTGTTTTAGATAACACCTGTGGCTCCTATGGGAGAGAATGCTACAGGTTGGCAAAATATGATAGTGTTCTTTGATCTGAAAGAATCTATTTCCAGATTGACACTTGCTCGATCTATACCAATTTCAAAGACTAATTCGCTTCATGCTGTCAATTGTGAAGACTCATCCTTTCCCTCAATGCCAACCTACTCATCTTGACGACCCAACAGCTTTTGACTTTGATGAAGCTTCTGAATGTTTATCTTGGGGGTTTTTTGAAGAGAATGTCTGTCAACCGTATTCAAGTTGTCCATTGTTGAAAAGCTGTTGGTTTAACGCTCATGGGGGCCATGGCCAAAATAAAAATTTGAATAATAATTTTATTTGCCATTTGAATTTGCATATTCCCATGTGTTTGCCCCTCCTTCTGTCTGTCTGCCATCTTCGTAGCATTTGACTTTTGCTCCATCAAGTTGTTAACATGTGTTGGACTCGACTGGACTGGACTCAGGAGGAGAAGGATTGGTGGGCAGAAGAGATTGGTTGACCATCCTTTAGTTTATTTATTCATGCACTTAGTGAGGCATTCACCGCTTGAGGTGGAGTCCTCTATCGACTGCTACTGCTTCGGATGCTTTGCTAATTGCCCAGTCAGTGTGTGTGTATGTTCATCCCTTGCCCTTCTCCTTCTAGCCAATCAAAGCTCGAGTGTTGTCAGCCAACTTAACCAAAGTCTTGGCTTATTTGCCTGTCTCCAGTCAATTCAGTGCTTGCCATTGTTGTAAGTCCCTCGTCTCCGAATCCTCCCACCACTTTATGGCCAAATGAAGCATGTTTCTGGCTTCTGCGTCTCGAACATGAAGTTTGATTTTCAATGCCAATACCTTTTGGAATGTCTGTGCTTGCTGGCCACTCACAAAGGACTTGGCAAGATGTCATGCAAATAAGTCCAGGAAGGGTAAGTAAATTGACTTCAATGAGTTGCGAACATTTATTGAAAATGTAAGTGCTAACATTTCAACAATAAGAACAGACAACCATAAACTATGTACATACATTTATTAGTGAAATGCTGGATTGACTAGACAAAATCTGTGATTACTTTTCCAATAATATGTATAATAATGGAAAAATCGTTGCAATGTTAAGTGCCAATCATAGTTCTGCTCCATACCCATTTCTCAATCCATCAATATTTTACCAAAGCTCATACCTTGCCGATTGTTTCAGGGGCAACATTCAAACCCATTAGCCAGCAACATGGCTGGAGAAGGTAGAAAAATGAAAAGAAAATCAACAAATGCTAGACAACAAAGGTTTGTCTACCAGCAGCGCCACACACGCCCACAAATCACGCCCCCTACGAAGTAACCTCAACGGGGCAAAAACAGAAAGTGGCCAAACGAAATGGCAAAACAAAAAAAACGCAACCAAAAAAAAAAAAAAAATGACAAGAATTTTACAGTCAGTCAATTATGGACGGGCTAGAATGAAAACTCTGACCACTCTATGGTTTGGTCAGGCCAACAGCAGCAGCAACAACAACCTCAACAACCAAAAATGAAAAGCAAAAGTTATTGTTGTTGTTGTTGTTGTTGCTGTTGCTGCTGATGCTGGATAGCTTGTTACCGAAACGCGCATTTTCCATGCAATTGGCAACAACCGAAAATAAAAGCCAAAACCAACGAATGGCCAAGAGAAAGAGGAAAAAAAGGTGGTCAACAAGGCGGAGCAAATCGACATATTGACAGACTAAATGGAGTTGTGGGTTTTGAGTAGTAAATCAAGTTGGGGCATTCACACCGCTGTTCAGAGTGGAAGGATCAACCGACTTGGTCTAATAGAACGAAGTGAAGAGTTTGGTGGGGCCTACAACACAGTTGCATGCATAACCGAGAATTGCATACCACAGAGAATTAAAGCCACATGGAAAACATTGGAAAACTCAAAGTCTCATAATTATAACCGCCACTTGAAAATACTCTTACAATGACTGTTAATAACGGCACAGAGATTATAAAAGCAGTGTCCATTAAAGGGAAATCAAACAACTTCAGATATTGATTCAATATTTATAACTTAAACAGTTTTCGAAAGTTAAAACTAAAAGAAATAAATAATAAAGAAAACTTATCGGGGGGATTTATTTCATATAATAGTGAATATGGCCTAAACAATTTCCCTAGCAATTTCAGTAAAAGTCGTCAAAGAAAAGAGACCTCAGGTACTGTATATCTTCGTGTCCGGAGCTGCTTTTGTTGTCTGTCAAGCAGAGTGGCCAAATATGGTTGTTAGATTGCCAGTAGGAGGAAAAACTGAGGTAGAAGGAGTAGAGGAAGGCCAAGGAACAAGCAAAGCATTTGCATATTTTTTGCTAAGGCTTCCAAGTTGAGTTGTTGACTTTGTTGTTGTTTTTTAGACTGTTCGATGTGCCATGTTGCATGTTTCAAGTTTGCAGTGTGTGTGTGGACTTGTCTTCCTCCTGGGACGACCTGTCTTTAGTTTTGGTCACTGACTGGCGTTGGCAAGTGCCATTCAATTGGTGGGAGGAGAGTTGAGTTGAGTTGAGTTGGGGACTGAGTTTGCCTTTTTGCCAGTTTCGTGTTGGAAAAATCAAAGGCAAAGTTCGCTAGTTCATTGGTTTGGGTTTGGTTTTGGGTTCGAGTTAGGGTTTTTTTTGGGTGGGCCAAATTTGTTCGTTCGTTTGGTCGTTAGGTCGTTTGTTTCTGATGGAGTTTGCCCCGCGAGACAGCTTAGCTGCAGTTGTTGTATTGTCTTTTGGGTTTCGCTTGGTGTATTTTCCTCTGTTTTGTTTGCACGCAAATATGAAAATCACAGCAATTGCAGAAGCAACATCATCGTCAACTGCTGTGGAAAATTCTTTCTGCCCCTGGACAAGGCAACTCCCCCACACACACACACACACATAAACTCGAACTCGATCTCATCATCAGCCGCATTCCGAATCCCATTCTCATTCCCACTTGAGGGAATATTTATGCAAAATGCTCATTCCCGGCTTTTGTACTTGTCCATTTTGTCTATTCATTCACATTCGCTTCGAATTCATGGCTCTCGGTCACATTTGATCCATAAAACATGAGTCTATTTCACTTGTTTTTCCGTTTAGCTGGCTCATTCGAGAAGGGGATTTAGCTTATGGCGAAATATTTTCCGATAGTTTGCGTTGTCCATCAAATGGTTGAATGTTGCACATTCGCAACATTTCATAGATTCTGCTACGACCTACAGAAGCGAACAGTGAATATGAGATTTGCCTAATCAATGCTTATGTTTTCTGCGGATATTTCAAAATCTGGACTTTAATTTGATCTTCAACTAATGGAACATTTAGGCAGAGATTTGTTGGACACACACAATTTGAGCTGTTCTCAGCTCATGTCATGGTTTTTCCTCTTTTTTGTTTTATTTTGGATGAAGTTTTGACAATAACTTCATTAGCAAACAAACCCAGGGTCACTTGACTTGGCTTTGGCTTTTGGGTTCCCTCCTCAACTTCACTCACTCAAAAACACGCACTAGACGAAAGCATTTACTAACTTTTAATATGAGTGTATGTTGCAGAACCCATCAGGCCTTCATCTCCTTTATATGAACAGCAGCCGAAAAGTGCAATGAGAAGTGTTTTGCCTAATTGCTAAGAGGCAAAGGTCCAAAAAGGCAAGGGACTACTACAACGACTCTATGTTTTTTTTTTTTCTCCCTCTTTCCATTATGGTATGTAGTTGTTAGGTGGGCACTCTCAACCTCAGAGTCTTAGACCATAGTCAAATATTTCTCAGCACTTATTGACATTTGATGGGCGTGGCAAGTCTGAAAATTTACTACAAATTGGCAATCACCCATCGTGTAAGATGGAAGTGGCAAAAGAAGAAGAGTTAACCAACAGCATTCACTTGAATTTCTGTTGTATGCAACTTTCATTAGTTTTGAGTGGGTGTCGCTTTTAGTTTGTCTGCCTCCCCAGTACCACTACCCCTCTCTCCATCACCCTTTCTGGGTCTCTGCGAAAGAGTTGGCAGTCTACTCTGGCAGTTTTATGTTCAGTACCATTTGGGGTTCAAGTGGCCAGGTCTGCCTTTACTTGGCTTGGTTTGACTTGACTTGGCCAACGGCATTGTTACAAGTTTCAAATTTAATTAGACAAATTTTTAATTGATATCATATGGCCAACGCCCCGAAAGTACTCCGAAAAAGTAGCAAGTAAAACTTGTTAAGGCAATTGTTATATATAATAGAATGAGTTGAATGGCGTTGACTACTTGTAGAAGAGATGAAAAAAAAGAACAGCGCCAAATGCAATTATATGCATCTGGTTAAGGTATATATAACAGATACCTGGTGAAATGTAAAAAGCCTTGGGCCCTCACAACTAAAAGAAATTGGTGGAACAATCTCTTTCACAAGCAGCTGAAAGGTAGTTGCAATGATAGTACTTCAGGAAAGTTTTAATTGTCTATAGGAACAACAGAATATAAAGAAAACCCCTCTGGTTTTTATTCTTTGGCCTGCATAATTGAAGAGAACAATGGTTTATCTTTAATAAGGCATATAGGTTTCGACTTTTCGGGACTCTAGCATACATTCAAACTGTGCCTAGATATTCGGTTTTCAGATTTAAATATCTAATCTTTAAATTAAGAGAGATATTTGTAGTTTTATATAGTATAAATGTATATTACTACTAATCGAACCTACAGTTGATTAGATCCTCTTTCATAAGTCATACTCAATTAGGCAAATTACCTTGGGCTAACATTTCTATTCAACTAACAGTCTAATCTGGTTTTCTTTTTCATTAGTTGGCCTATGAACAGAAGGTTTTGAATTTTGCGATTTGCCCAACTAATTGTTTAGACAATTAAATCATTGAAAATTATTTACTTGTTCCTCTTTATTTTCAACAAGAGCCACTTAAATCGATTTAGCTGCCCACAAGAAGAGGGCAAATTCTTGTTTGGCAAACTTTTAATCAAATTAAGTCACAGCAAAGACGGAAATGTAGCTGGCACAAGGTGACATGTGAATTGTTAGGAGGGAGGGGGCGGTGAGGCAGACTAAAGTTTTGGGCCTTGTCAACTGGGGACAATTGTTGGCGACAAGTGGCGCTGTGGGCAGCTCTAAGACCGCGCCATCTACTACCATCTCCTCCTCCTTCTACACAAATGCTCAATTAATAGAATTTCGTAGACCTAATGAAATGGAGAAACTTCTATTGGATCATGTGGCTTTGGCGGACAAGCGGCTTGTGGTTGATGGTGTTCTGCTTTTGGCTGAGGCTAATTGAATCAAAGCCAGGTCCTGGCCACGCGTTCAATTAATTCCGAAAAATTGAAAAATCGTTCTCTTTGGGCCGGCCCTGTCAGAGACACACAACATTGTTATACATTGTTTTGCTAAGGTGTTTTAACTGGTTTATTTTGTATTATTTTTTTGTTATTCACAACTCAAACCCGTTTTTCTCGCTCTCTCTGTGTGTGTGGCGCACTTTTAAGTACTGAATGGCGAAAAACAATTAAGATTATGACCTAAAGGCACATTATTTAAACATCAACCCCTTTCTATCAGGGCACTAGTCTTTGCTTCTGTGTGTTTGCTTCTCGTCTGCCATTGACAATAGAGGTGGACGGATTAACCCGCCCCCCCTGCTTCGGTGTGGTCTGGTCTGGTATGGTCGGATCTAGTTTGGGTATTAGTTTGCTATTGTTTTTCTGTTTGCGTAAAATCCTCTTAATTATACACTTGTCTATGCCCCACTAGACTAAATTGAGCTTACAGGACTATAGGGAAATCGTGTGTAAACAAGTGGGTGAGATTTGATAATCGTATGCTTAGAATTCAGTGGTTTTCATATGCGAAAGCGAAACTTAATAGATAAATTGTTATCATAAGGGATTACTGGATGTATAAATATTTTGTCTATTTCACACTTACTTAACTTCTTTCCTAGTCACATCAAATCGTTTATATGGTGAAAGCAAACTTCAAGTTTTGGTTCCCATCTCATCTTCTTGGCTAACATTTCATCTTCACATATAACTTATGCACATGTTACTGACATTTAAGCAAGCGTCAAAACAAACCGCTTGTCTAACAAAAAGTTAAGGCGAAAGCAAATGGTGAAAGAAAAACGTCTCCGTCTTTCTTCTTCTCTGTTGAAAAAACAGAGAAAACCCATCCAAAAAGCCAAGTGTTTGTACTTAGTCTATGACACTCTTGGGACAACTCCTGGCCCAAGTCGAGGGTAACTCACACACACACACATTCCATTTCAGTTCGTGCATGACACGAGCATATGAGAAGGACACTTTTCACCCCAGTCCCCCAATCTACTCGGTGGCCCCCTCAAACACATTCACCCCCTGCCACCTAATGAAATATCAAGCATTCAAATTATTTGATAGAGAATGAAAAAGTGAGAGAAAACATAGCGAAATCTTTTTTTCGAGTTTCCCTTGTTGCCATTACTTAATTGAATTGAGTGCAAATACTTGACTTTGTTTTTGTCAGTTTTTTTTTTCGATGACTTTTGGTTTTGGCTTTCCCATTTTAGCCCAAAAGGAATTTCTCATTATTGACCACAAAAGTCGAAATTCGCAGTAACGTTAACAATGTCTCTGTTTTAAATTGCATTCCTCTTCACGAAAGGGCAAAAAAGAAATAGAAATGAAATTAAAAATCCTTTGATGAGACAAAAAGCCAAAGGCACTCGTCCTGGCTATGGTTTAATGTTAAATGCACTACAAATCAACAGCAGGACGAAAGAAAAAGAAGCGGTTATCGATGAAGTTTCAAAAATTAATTAAAAGAGACACAGTCAAAGCAACAAGAGTGAGATAGAGAGAATGGAGAGGGGAGAGCAGAGCAGAGACACTTTGGGATAATGAAAATGGAAATGTCTGTGGACAAGAATCGAAGTAAAAAATCATTTCCAAATGGGTTTTATTTTTGTTAGTCAAATACATCAAAAAAACCGCGTTCAATTAATAAAAATAAATGGAGCTTGAACCGAATTGATAGTCAAGTGTCAGGAGCAGCAGCAGCAGCAAACTGAAAGAAACATGTGAATAAGTGTATGGAAACTTGGATAAAGGATCATTTTTGCATAGGAATCGTGTTGGAAATCTCCAAGGGACATCCATGTAGCATACGTTTATGGTTTATTTCTACTCCCCCCGGCCAACAATATTTGTAAAGGTACTTATACACTCCCCTCCTGCTCCAATCGTAAACAAAAAACTCATCTCTTGAGCTAATTTAAGCTAAACAAAAGCACCAAAAATTCTCATTACAAGAGCACACATTTCATTTTCCATTTAGCCCCGCACATTCGACCATAATTTTCTTCTCTAACGCCAAACAACAACAATGAAAACAACAAAAAAGAAAGAAAAAACCATAAAACGTCAAATGTGGCACTTAAAGCGGTCCATTTCCACCAAGAGAGATACAATTGGAAGAGGAGCGTCAGTCCTGGTCCCACAGGTGTTCGACCCAGACGTTCTTCAAATTAAATGAAATGCGTAAAAATGGCAACAATTTGATTTTGTCAGATTTTGTTGGGTGAAATTCCGTTCTGAGATCGAGATAGAAAGCGAGAAATGTGTATCTGGCTGCTCTACTATGGCACGTAAAAGCATCTCCCACACGATGGTCGAGCAGCAACCCCCGAAACGCATGTTTTATGCATTGTTGGCCACCCCCCACAGTCCACAGCCCACAGCCAACTACTTGTACCCCATTCCACTTTACCTGCTCCACCTCCTCCTTTTTGGTCCACCCCCCACTCAGTGTTGTTTCGAATTGCACGCGCGGGGCTCCCAAGTTGCTAATTTAAGTGTAATAATCCTCAAAGCCAAGGAAACGTGAGCCAATTTATATGCAAGCATTAGGGTAAGCATTAGGGCCTGCCAGATGTTGATAGAGCGCTGAGGGGGCGAGTTGCAGGGGCAGAGACAGCAAGGGAAGAGGCTGCTCGGTGCTGGTTACAATTGGAGTGTTGCTCCATTTACCTGATGGCTAGATTTTTGGTATTTGGAGCGGAACTTGTATGCGCAAATTTGATTTTCGAAACGAAACAAGGAACTGGTTCATAAAAATGGAATTGTAAGAATCAATGATTTGTAATGAATATTATGAACTAAAAACCAATGTACTTATAATAGAATTCTTGTGTGTTTTTCTAAGTAATGTAGTCAAATTAAAATAATAAAGTTCAGTTAGTTATTTCCTTTGAAGTTTCTGCTAGGTATGTAATATCAGTCTTATTCCAAAAGATGGTATAATAACGAATACAGTTGGCCAGATGTTCTCATCTGCTTTGCGTTAGAATTTCTTTTCCAATATAGAACTAGTTCTTTAAGGCAAACTATATGTGGAGCATCTCTATGAAAGTTCCTCCAAATTTAAGCTTTAACTAATAATCGCCACACACAAATGGAAACACACACATACTCACTTGTTTATTAAGGCCTGGTCAACATCTTTCTTCTCATACCTCCTGTTGGAAATTGTGAAACAAACAACCACAACAAACAATATACCCATCTCCACCTGCCACCAGCTCACTCCACCCACCCCCTATTCAGCCACATCCACCTTGGCACTTGTTAAAATAAATTTAATATTGATTCAGCTTTTGTAATGAGAAACGCGGTGGCATCAAAAGTCCACTTAATACCCACGGCCTAGTTTAAAAGCATTTTTGCTCCTCCCCAGGGCGGGGAAAAGATGACAGAAGCTTGTGGATGGGGTTGGGGGATGACAGAGAAACGGGGGCCTGTTTTAGGTAGGAATGGGGCTTGTCTAGGTCTACCATGTTTGTAAAATGTTGCTGTTGTTGCATTTTAGCTGGCCAAATTAAAAAGCATTTAAATTATGCTGATGACCAGAGAGGCCTATCCCCAGTTGTTGTTGTTGTTCTTGCTGTTGTTCCTCCCGGTTGCTGATGATGAGTTTTGTATGGGTTGTCCATAAGCCAGCGGGTGGTAAGGGAGAGCAGCGTTTCCATTGTAATGATTGGGTCATGCGAAGAGAACCCGGACGGCAGCAGGAAAGCACTTTACACGTTTGCTCGTTTTGGAAATTAAGTTTGGCACATGCATAAACCCTAAATGAGATGGGAATAGTGCCAGGAATAAACCTTGTAAAGTGTCAAAATTACAAAGCGAAATGCGTGTACAGTTCCCGAAAATGCCACCACTCAAAGGGTTAATTTATTGTGATATTCTGTTGAAACGTCCAAATGTGCAGCCACACTTTTTTCCAATAAGTCTCATAATTTTTGCAGCTTTAAGGCAAGTTTTCTGTAGTTAATAAAAGCATAAATCCCCATTAAAGGAGGAACACGCCCACCCTGCATTTGTACATTTAGGACAGTTATTTAACGAGCAACTCATTAGCCCAAAGTCCTTTCTAACCCCAAAATGGTCCTTTTCTCTCTCTCTCTCTCTCTGTCTTAGCCACATCCTCGAAAGAAAATATGAAAAATTCTTGACTAGGCTGGCTGTACTTCACTTGTCGCATTTCATTTTCGGTTTTGAGCTTAAAATAAATGTTAAATATTTAGACCACCCGCTGTGTCAGCCCAAAAATAAGATGACAGACGCAGAATCCTTTTGCCTGGATTCACAAAACTATCGTTTCCAGCGTCCTTTTTCGAGAAAGCCTTTGATAGTCCTCCTAGCATGCAAAGAGAGCTGGACCTGGAGTGGCATCGCGGGGGTTGGAAATGAACGAAATGAAAATCTTGGACCAACTTCCAGAATGCAATTAATTTTAACGCCAAAACTCATTAATATCAAGCCAAAGAGGACACTTGAGAAAGTTCTTGGTACCTTTTTCGTGATTTTTTTTTGTTTTTTTTTGGTTTACTTATTTTATTTTAGCCTTTTTGCTATTTACCTTGGTTAATAATAAAACAGCCAAAGGCTTACAAAGATGAAAACAAAACTTGTTGCTCGACTGAGCTGAGTTTTTCATATAAAATCTACCTTTTCTTTTCATTTTCTTTATTTTTCTCCCTTCTATTTTTTGTGAGTGTGTGTGTGTGTGTGTTGCTTTTTACTTTGTTTAGGTTGTGCACGCCAGGGCAAAGGCAAAGGCAATGATTTATGGCCAAAGGCCAAGTCCTTTTTTTTGGGCTTTGGCAGGCTCAGGAAATGAAGTTCAAGGCATCGTAAGTAGTTTCGGAAGCATTTGAGAAAATGTAGAAAGTGTAAAAATTTCTGGCTGAAGTTACCTTTCTCAAATTGAAAAGCGCACTTGACGTTGAAAATTTGGAGAGCTGGAGTTGTAGTCAGTTCCTAGCCAGTTGAGGGACAGCGAAAACAAAAAAGTTTTATTGTAGTCCTGGGATTTGGGCAAACAAAATTAAGCAGTCTGCAAGTTTTTAATTAAAAAAGGACGAGCGTATGCATTAAGCAGCTAAGACACGATGAAAACCTTGAGAAACTGGTCTGAGTATCTTTAAGACAATGGTTAGGTATCTCAAGAAAGCCCTTAGCTTTAGCTTACGACTTAAGCCTTTATTTAAAGCTATTACAATCAACGTATGCAATTCGAATCTGTAACAGTTAAAATGAGATAAAGCTGGTAACAGATTTTGTTGTTGTCTGTGAAAAAGTGAAACCTTAAAATCAGTTTTAAATATGATTAAAAGGAAGATAGTATATCTCTACTTTAGTATCTACAATGTTAAGTAAGCTAACTTAAACTAACACTGTAAGAACGTACTTCACTTTTACTTAGTTTGGAGCACATTTATCTATACCTTTTAGCTTTGTTACAACAATGTCCACACATTGCGAAAATCAACAAGGTGGGTAAATCCTAAGTAACTGCTTAATAGATCGAGACGGTCTCGAGTCAAGAATATTTAGTTGGACAACTATTAAGTATGCATCACGGATCCTTGGCACATATGTTTGAAAACAAATTGCGTGGCTGTTGGCAGGAAATTTGTTTAATCTGCCAACAAATTGGCGAAGACACGCAATGCAATCGCCCTGCTGCCTGGCCAGGGCCAGTTTGTGTCTAAAACGTTGATGAGATGCAAATGGATTTGTGTGCGATAAACAGCCCAGGCAACAACCCGATCAGATGTAACCAAAGACAGAGCCAGCCAGCCAGTCCCCACCACTCTCAATCCCAATCTCTTAGGCTTAGTCTCTGTTTCAGTTACAGCTTGAGTTGGACTCCAAGTCCCAGTCCAAGCCGAGACACAAGACGTGGGCAAAACAAAAAAAAAAAGAAAAAGAAGGAAAGAAACGTAAAAAAAAAGAAAAACTCCTCAACTTGCCGGCTTATTATTAACTGTATAATTTAATGTGTAGGCAGGAAATTGATTTATTATCAACGTCAGTTAATTTTTTTCTCATTTTATAAATTAAGCAACTCTGCCAGGCTGCATAAATCTTGCAACTATTCCTGTTCGGCTATAAAAAATAAATCACAAATTAAGTTGTTGTTGTTGTTGTTGTTGCTGTTGGCTCCCACAGTTAACTGGCATGATAAAAAATAAAAAAAAGTGAAAAAACAACAACCTTCATCTGGTAGATAAGACAAACACAACCGTCTGCTGACTTGTTCTGGTGACAAACTCCACACCAAAACCCCAAGAAGGAGTCAAAGAAGGAGGAGAAGTTGAAGCCGGAGCTGGGGAGAGCACGAGCTCCAGAGGACCCGTCACAGTCACTTAATAATTTATCGCGCCTACTTTTTTGTTGCTGCCTGTTATGTTTTTTTTTTCCTCTACCCCCCTCTACTCATCGTTCTCCCTCTCTCACTCTCACTCTCTATGTCTCTCTCTCCCTTCTTTGCCAAACTACTTATCTTATTATCTCAACGTTTTGGCTGTTCGTCGGCTTAGTTATCGTCGAAATGTATCTGTTAGGTAGGCGCTTTGCGTTGCTCATTCCAGCCAAAAAAAAAAACAAACAACTTTTTTATTTGTGAAATAATATATGAATCTTTGATTTAACGACGATAGAGAAAATAGAAATCAAATAAAAGGAATTGTTAATCTACGTTAAACAAATCTTATATATGTATATCTTATCTGTAAGTCCTTTCAAACTTTTGTAATATGGAAATATTTAGCAAATTGATGAGTAAGATATTAATAACTACCTAAAGCATCTATTGGATGTCTTTACTATCCTCAGTAGTAAAAATCCCTTAACAAAGTAGCCTCAACATTTTGTCGTTTCAAAAGTTCTCGTGCTTAAAAATCCAATTATATTGATGGCAATCGGATTATTTTTAGCAAGTATTATTGCATAATGCAAATCCCAAGGTGTCTATGAAAACAACATCACATTTGCCATATTTCCGACCCTTAGCAGGAAAATTTCATGGCAATTGCCTTCAATAACCCAAAATACTCACCGACTGTCGATTTTCGATCAAAATAGTTTTAGCCATTTGCAATGACTTGCAACTGTTTTGCTGCACGTTGCCATTGTTACGTACAGATAGAGACACACACATATAAAGGGAAGGGGAAATGGGGGCGAAAATGTGTAGTCAATTGAGCTAGAGCTAGAGCCAGAATCGAAGCCGTAGCCGTGACAATTTTCCAATTGCATTTCATCAAAGTTTCGTCAATTTTTGGGGAACAAATTGCTATTAAATTGCCACACAATTGCAAATGCCATAAATCGATTTGAATCGAAACAAGTTTGTCGATTGTCTGTGTCCAACAGAACTCCCACACTTCCGTCTCACCAAAATACTTCATACACTCCATACTCCAAGCAACTACAACTGACTCCCATTTCTCTTGGCAAGCCAGTCCAATTTTAATGGCCTGGTTTTCCGCTTGGTTAACTCAATTTGCGTGGCTTCTTTCAATTAGGTTTCCGCTTTCCTCTTCATATCCGTTATATGTATGTATGTATGTGTGTGTGTGTGTTCTTTTTTTTTTTGGTGGAAAGCTCATTTCACTTAAATAAAAATTGGGTTTTTGTATTTTATTTTTTTGTTTATTTGTCGCAAATAAAATTGACAGCGGGAAGTTTTTTGTTTCGATTTTATGGATTTTTCGATGAACTCGTAAAAAATAGAAATGTATTTAATTTCCCTCAGTCTGGGCCACAAATGAGTTAAATGACAGTTCACAGTTGAATCGAGAATCGAAATCGATGGGGTTAGATGGGGTGAGAGAAAGAGAGAGAGGGTGTAACAGGGTGTGACAGGTGCTGGTGCTAATGCTTGGAGTGCCCTGTGAAAGCCTTTTGTATAATGCCTGCAGTTTGCTCGACCATGAAAAGAGTCTACCAGCTGCTGCAGCTGGGCCTCATTTTAACAACGGGCAACAACTTGGTGGGTCGCCAAATTGGGTAATCTGAAACCGTTGAGCAAATGACACACTATCAATAACGTAAACGTCCAAGCCGATGATGAATCAATTAAAAGAGATTTTTGTTTCGACCAAAAACCAGACAAAATCGACAATAACGATTTATCACTCATTTGCCAGCAAACAAAAGTGGAAGGCAAAATGCAGCAAAAAGTCATTAACCAAATACACTGCAATCCTCGGAATCTTTGTCAACAACGTCTCTTGGATTCATGGAAGCAATAAACAGCTAAAAATGATGATAGCCCCCCCACAGCCGAGAAGAGAGGCAAATGTTGGTCTCTGGCAACGATAAACACAAAATTATTTCAACCAAATAATGCGAATTTAATGTGACATCCGACAGGCGACAACAGACTATAGAATACGAATGAGCCGAAGAAGGCTCGAGCCAATCTTCTTGGCCACAAGCGACACTGAACAAACAGAAACCAGTTGATAACTGAGAGGGCCAACTTTGGAATACCCTATAGAAATAACGCTATTAATGTTAATAAGAACTCTGACTTTAAATTTTAAATTCATTTCTTCATACCTGAGATTAAGTCAGAGTTAAATATTTGAAATAAAAAAAATAGCTTCCATCTTGACTTTGCAAAATATTTGATGATAATCTTTTAGTCAAAAGAGATCCTTTACGTTTATCTCTGTTTCATTTGTGAGTTTCAATGTGACAGCAAACGTACGAAGGGTCCTTACGTCATTCTTATCTTCTTAGCCGTCTCCCCCCCTCTCTCTCTAGCTCCATCTCCCCCTATCTCATGTCACACCAAATGACGCATTATTGAACTGTCAATGGAAGTGACAAAGGGTTAACAGTGTCAAACCAATGAGTAAATGTACCAACATTTCTTTTTACTCCACTTTGAAGGGGTTCAGTGTCCATACCCAAAACGATGTTATTCTTTTTTGTTAAGTTTTATTTTGATTAGGGAAGAGGGAAACTGACTGCAGAAGAGGGCTCTAAATAGGAAAAAGGCAAAGAAATACAATGTTTACCTGGCAAATACATTAATAATAAAAATTCATTAGGCTTCGAGCAATATATTATGACCAATAACATTTTTAACCAACAAACAGAGTGAACTAACTTCAAAAGTTATATATTGTATGTAAATATATACCTGTAAATATTCCAAAAACTGTTTTGCGATTCTTTTTGAAATTTTTCAAAAATTTTTGCTTTATTATTCAGCAAAGAAATTGCAGCTGCTTATCATTTCCAAAGAAATCGAAAAGAAAGGTCTTGGGGGCTGGATTAGTCAGTACAAGATTGAAAATAAATGATCTTTGGTTATCGTCTCGTTCTCGTTTTTATTTTTTACTGTTTATTGACGCGACTTAATTAATTAAACACATATTTACACAGTCTTCTTCATTTTCATTATTCTTACATACATTTTTTGTTTATTAACTGCACGAGACGGGTGAGAGAAAAAATGTCAACTCATTTGGAAATCATTTGTCAAAATATAAATCGATACTTGTTTCGAAGAATGAGTGGAAGGAATACACAAATCGAACAATCGAAAAAACAAAAAATTACATAATCATGCCCAAAATACACACCAGTCAAGAACAAAAGGAAATGTTCCGCCTTGCCACCTTATCGATATTCAAAAATCGTATTCCAAAAAGGAGATAGATTGAGGAGGAGAGGCGAAGGAAACACAACTTTAAACAAGTCAAAATTAAAATATGATAAACGCAATCTTTTCTCACATGGCTGAGCAGGGGAGGGACCGGGGAGGGGAAGAGCCCAAGACCCGCTGTCAAACAGGTAACCATGTTCCAAGTTTCAAAACTACGTCCAGTTCAGTTTCGATCCCTGACTTTGACTTCATGACCCAAACCCAAACCGTGATGGGAGTGTCCCTTTCTTGTCTTGTTGCTTTTTCTTTTGTTTTGTATTATTTTTTGTTGTTGTTGCCTTTTGGTTCTTTGGAGCTGTCATGCATAATAAAATTCCAATATATTTGACCGTAACGCCTTCACCTTGTCTTCTCATTCTCAATTGCGGATCCTTATCAAAAAAGCACAAAAAAGTGACGTGAGCCAAGCGCTCCCCAAAAGATGCTGCTGGAGAGCAGCCTGCCGATGACGAAGATGATGATGCACACACACACACTGGCACACTCGCACACCCAGGCAATAGTCGAGACAGAGTCCCACACCCAGACAGAAGATGATACCCAAAAAAGTGTTGGGTTTTATTGGCCAACGGCCATTTGATGCCCCCAAATAACAGCAATGGATATGGATGACACTGACCCACAAAACGGGCGGGCGGGTTGTCGTCTGGTTGGTCAGCATAAAGCAAAAGCCAAGAGTAAGAACCAAGCCCATATTTAATGGACAAGGTGAGTTGATGCCACATCTTTCTTGCTCTCTGTCTCATACCATAAATATTTCATGTATCTAAACAAGGGTACATATGTATGGATGGGTTAAAGATTGGCCATCATAAAGTTTACCTAATAAAAAGGACAAGAAATTCTCTGGAAATATACTAAAATAGCTTGACGACTAAATATACTAAATAGAAATAACTGAGATTTGAAAAATAATGTAAGAAAAGTAACTTTAAGCAAACAATAAAGTTATTATTGAAAAGGAATTTTTTGAATTAAAAAGGAGGAGGATCTTTCTTGGCCTCGACATAAACAGTTACTCCATCCATCAAGAAACCAAAACTGAATTGTGGAAAAGTCACAGAAGTCTTTTGAGCCAGTTTCTGTCTTCTTAATTTGGTAAGCCATTTTAACCATATTTTTGTTTTATTTCATTGATTTCGTACAGCGCATAAAAATAAGTTTATCCTCTCCACCTTCCTCTGTGGTCTTTTGTATCTTTGTTTATTCCATTCAAATTGTTTCATTGATTTAGATTCACTTTGTTCTTTGCGTGAGAGAAATGATTCGTTAAGCTGATAAGTAGATTCATGAGCTTTACTTCATTATACGATTTTATTATTGAACCAAAACAAATGCAAATGCAAAATACATATAGTAATTGTAACACAATTACTGGAATTATACCAAATGCAATACAATTAAATAAATTTGATTCAAACGAACAATAGATCTGATATATAATTGATTGTTTATTATTATTTTGCAGTTTGCATACAAAACCAGTAATTCTTAATAAATTATATAGTAGCTTTAAAGCTCATCTTTTGGTGTCAGTATAACAATATGTAAACCTTACATTTGTTACATTATTTGTTAGGAGGAGAGCGTAGAAGAGCAGGTACATCAGCTCTGAAGAGAAGTTTGCTACACAAAGACGCCAACATCGATTTCTCAATATACATAAATATGGAAATGCTGTAATATTTTAGTCTCTAAAAAAATAGAAAGATACTATATACTTTTTTAATTAAACCTAATTGAAAAGCTATAAAATCAGGCCTGTTTTTGTTTTCTACTCAAAATAAATTAGTGCTAATCGAATATTATAACATTTGATTTACACGATTTATTTCGTTTGCCTTGCACTTTAGCACCTCGCAAATATTCAAAAACTTTATTAATTTGTTTTAAACAATAAAAAAAAAGGCTAACAATTGTTTAATTTTAAAGACTTTAATTATTATAAGCAAGCGTATTTTCAATTCGGTTACATCCAAATCGCGTACCTAGCTACTGTTTGTGCTAGTTTGGCAAATAACGTGACTAGTCAACAGAAAATAAAAATAACAAAAAGAAAACAGAGAGGCAAAAACTAAAAATTGCCGGCAAATTGTATAAATGAATGGAACAAAAACAGCAACAACAACAACAACAACACTTCACGTTCAGACACGAAAATTTATTCAACAAAACAAACAAAAAATTATCTTATTTTATACCAATGAACAACAACAATAACCATGAGCAGATAATTGAGTTTTTTTATTTTGAGAGGCATTTGCGTTTTTTGCTTATATTTTGTTTTTTTTTTTTAAGAAAATTGCAAAAAACAAAAACAAAATAAAAATTCATCAACAGCCGCCGACAACATCAGCGGCGATCAGTTGTCCAAAGACAGCCGACGGAGACAGAAGCAAACAACGGGAAACTACTAAAAAAAGAGAGCAAAAAGCACCAAACGTATAGGAACAGCAACAACAAATGCATTAGTAAAGCACATTTTTTCATTATTTATAGAAACAACAAATTTACAGCTGACATTTGTGTGTTGCTTTGCTGGGTATAGTATTTATTTTTGGAGTGAGAATAATTGATCAAAATGACGACGAAATTCTCAATCAATGGACAACCCTATACGGGTAAGAAATATATGTATACATATGTACATACATACATACATACATAACATACATCTAATGTAAATACATACATCTAATGTACATACATACATATATACAGTTCCCATAAGGGAAGAGGTTTACATAACCTAAATAAGACTTTGCCATAATGTGAACAAGTATTTCTGACATTATTACCAAAGATCTATTATACAAAAAGTTTCACAACATTGTGAATTTTAATTTATGTTCCCAGTATTCTCTGTTTGAGTCAATAAACTCAAAAAAACCAGTTATCTAATTTTAGCGTGCAAATGCTATATTAGAAATACCCTAACTAAATAGGTTCCACTTGGTTTAGTCAACTGCCGAGTCGAGTATATAGCTTTCTGTTTATTTATTCTTTAGTTAATCTGACCAATCTGCCGCCGGATATCACTTTGAATACATTTATACGGGAGCATGCGCAACTTACGGCCACCAAATTCATGTGCCAAGAGGGGGGATGTGGAGCCTGCGTTTGTGTGGTGCGGGATGCGAATAAACGCGCTTGGGCAGTTAATTCGGTTTGTTTCAAGGTCACGATCGTTAGAATTCACACAGTCGTTATCGCTTTATCCTCTCTCTCTTTTGCAGTGTCTCACCTTGTTGAATACCTGTGCCCAGCTGGAGATCACCACAGCTGAGGGATTGGGCACTCAACGTAGTGGCTATCATCCCATACAGAAGCGTTTGGCTAAAATGAATGGCACTCAGTGTGGTTTCTGTTCGCCGGGCTTTGTGATGAACATGTACGGTCTGCTGGAGAAGCATGGAGGCGAAGTCAGCATGGAGGAGGTGGAGAACTCATTCGGTGGCAATATCTGCCGTTGTACTGGCTACCGACCCATATTGGATGCCATGAAATCCTTTGCCGTTGATAGTACCATACAAGTTCCCGCGGCTTGCAAGGATATAGAGGATTTGAACCTCACGGCTCGAAATTGTCCCAAAACGGGACAGCTTTGTGCGGGAAAGTGTCATCAGCAGCTAAGGACATTAGTCTATGATGATGGCACTCAATGGCATTGGCCAAAGTCATTGGCTGAGTTATTCGAGGCTCTAGATAAGATTGGCGACAACGAAGAGTTTATGCTAGTGGCTGGAAATACAGCTCACGGTGTCTACAGGCGTTCGCCGAATATTAAACATTTTATTGATATCCAGCAAGTGGAGGAATTGCGACAGCATAAACAAGAAGGCAACAAGCTCACCCTGGGTGCCAATTTGAGTCTAACACAAACCATGGATATACTAAAGACTACAGCCGTAGAAACTGGTTTTGAGTATCTGCAGGTTCTGTGGAATCATTTGGACTTGATTGCCAATGTGCCAGTGCGCAATGTAAGTTGTTCAAAAGATTACACAATAATGGTTTTCTTTGTTGATCACTTTCAATATCTCTTTTATAGTCTGGCACTTTGGCTGGTAATATTTCGATTAAGAAGCAACACCCTGAATTTCCCTCAGATATATTCATTGCATTTGAGGCCTTGAATGTCCAAGTGGTGGCTATGAAAAATGCCAAAGATGAGCTGCAAATGTCACTGAGCGAATATTTAAAATCTCAAGATAGAAAACTCTTGCTCAAGGCCTTTATATTGCCCAACTATCCGAAGGAGAACTTTATATTTGACTCATACAAGGTGAGAAGTGAATTTTCTTCCGAGTAATTCGACATTAATTGTATTTTTATATTATTATCTATTAGATTATGCCTCGAGCCCAGAATGCCCATGCCTATGTGAATGCTGCCTTCTTGCTCGAGTTGGCCGGTGGCGTGACGAAAGTGAAAAGTGCTAGGATCTGCTTTGGTGGCATTCGTCCAGAGTTTGTTCACGCCACTGCCATTGAACAACTGATAACTGGACAAAATCCTTATGATTCCGGCCTAGTAGAGCAATCGTTTGCCAAACTTTCTTCTCTCCTGCAACCAGATGAAGTTTTACCGGATGCTTCGCCTCAATATCGTTTAAAATTGGCTTGTGGCTTGTTTTACAAGTTTCTTATCAAACATGCTCCCCCCGCGGAGATCAACGAGAAATTCCTAAGCGGTGGACATTTACTCCAACGTCCTCTGTCATCTGGACTGCAAACCTTCCAGACTCAGAAACAAAATTACCCAGTCACCCAGGCTGTAGAAAAAGTTGAGGGTATGATTCAATGTTCCGGGGAGGCCACCTACATGAATGATGTTCTAACTACATCGAATACTCTGTACTGTGCTTTTGTGGGAGCCGACAAAGTGGGAGCCATCATTGAGGAAATAGATGCAACGGAAGCCCTAAAACAACCTGGTGTAATTGCATTCTATAGTGCCAAGGATCTGCCGGGCACCAATACATTTGTTGAGCCAAGTTTTGGTTTTGAAAAAGAAGAGATCTTCTGCTCGGGTACAGTGCGTCATCATGAGCAACCTGTCGGTGTAATGGTGGCTCTTACTGCAGACCAGGCACAAAGAGCAGCAAAGCTGGTAAAGATTATTTACAGCCAGCCAAGTTGGGATATAGTAATATTGCCTAGTTTATCTGATGTGTTTGAAAGTGGAAAACCCATCGAATCCCGCATTGTTCAAGTGTCCAAGTCGAAGATTAAGAAGCTTAAGTTCTCTGCTGATCCAGATGTCAGTGTCAAGGGAATCTTTCAAATGGGTCTTCAATATCATTTCACCTTGGAACCCCAGACCACGGTGGCTATACCCTTTGAAGATGGCCTCAAGATATATTCGGCTACTCAATGGATGGATCTGACTCAATCTGTGATTGCTCATATGCTGCAGATAAAGGTCAAGGATGTTCAACTAGAAGTGCGTCGTCTGGGTGGGGGATATGGATCAAAAATATCCCGAGGTAATCAAGTGGCCTGCTCTGCAGCTTTGGCTGCCTACAAATTGAATCGACCTGTGAGATTTGTCCAATCTCTCGAGTCCATGATGGATTGCAATGGCAAGCGTTGGGCCTGCCGCTCTGACTATCAATTCCATGCTCAGGCTAATGGCAAAATTGTTGGAATGGAGAATGATTTTTATGAGGATGCTGGCTGGTGTCCAAACGAAAGTCCCATCGAGGGTCACTCCACTTTTACAGCGTCCAATTGCTATGACCTGAACGCCAACAGTAATTTTAAGATCAACGGCAATGCTGTGCTAACCGATGCTCCCAGCTCTACTTGGTGCCGTGCACCGGGTTCTGTGGAGGGAATCGCAATGATGGAGAACATTCTAGAGCATGTCGCCTTTGCGGTTCAGAAGGATCCGGCTGAGGTGCGTATGCTCAACATAACCAAGGGCAATAAAATGGCAGAATTGCTGCCAAAGTTCTTGGAATCGAGGGAATACCATGCTAGGAAACAAGATATTAATGAATACAATACCAAGAATCGTTGGACCAAACGTGGTCTAGGCTTGGCCGTCATGGACTATCCAATTTTCTATTTTGGCCAATATCCAGCCACAGTGGCCATTTATCACGTTGATGGCACAGTGGTTGTTAGCCACGGCGGCATTGAAATGGGTCAAGGTGAGTTGGTTGCCTAGTCTGTTCGCTCATCGATCACAGACTTATTCTCTTCTCTCTTTCAGGCATGAACACCAAAATAGCCCAGGTGGCTGCGCATACCCTGGGCATTGAGTTGTCTTTCATCAAAGTGGAGTCCTCGGATACCATTAATGGAGCCAATTCCATGGTCACTGGCGGTGCTGTCGGTAGCGAAAGTCTGTGCTATGCCGTGCGTAAGGCCTGCCAGACTCTCAATACTCGTCTGGAGCCTGTGAAGAAACCAAAAGCCACTTGGGTGGAGACAGTGGGGGCTGCCTATGCCGCTTCCATCAATATGATTGCTTCCGATCATTACAAAGAGGGCGATATGCAAAACTATCATGTCTATGGTCTGGCTCTAACTGAAATCGAACTGGATGTCCTTACTGGCAACAATCAAATCAAACGTGTCGACATTCTCGAAGATGCAGGCGAAAGTTTGAGCCCTAACATCGATATAGGTCAGATTGAGGGAGGCTTTGTTATGTGTCTTGGTTATTGGCTGAGCGAGCAACTTGTCTACGACCGGCAAACGGGACGCCTATTAACCAATCGCTCTTGGAACTATAAGCCGCCTGGCCCCAAAGATATTCCCATTGATTTTCGCATTGAATTGGTTCAGAATCCGAGTCCAAGCAGTGCTGGCTTTATGCGTTCCAAGGCCACAGGAGAGCCGCCTTGTTGTCTAGCCGTAAGTGTTGTTTTTGCCCTGCAACAGGCATTGCAATCAGCTCGTCAGGATGCTGGTTTACCCCGCGAATGGGTACGTCTAGGAGCGCCAACTACTCCCGAAACTTTGGTGCTAAATGCGGGACATGAGGTAACTAGTTTTAAGCTTAAGTAGACACTTACTTATTTGGGGGCGGTTTACTATTGTTATATATATTGAAATTTATTAAACAAATACATATGAAGAAAGTGTACAATATAAATAAAAGACAAACAAATATACATACTGAAGAAATGAAATATAAAGTATCCATTGTAAAGCAAAGCAATTAAAATTCCACTAATAACAGCAACTTCAATTTCAATTCCAATTTAGCAGCTTGAAAATTTTTGCAGTGTTTGTTTATTTTGCTTGGATGGCGTTTTTTTTCTTCTTTTCTTGTATCTAAAACCCGAACCCGTTTAGCCTAATTAACTGGTAATCAGGTTTCCAGCTTTTTAGCCAACGTTTTGAAATAAATAGAAAGACTTGGCCCCAAGACCATGGCATTTGGCTGCCAACTTTGCAACGATGAGCATCAAGTTCAATGTGAATGGCTTTCCCTATGAAGTGCAGGCCACGGACTATGCTCCGGACATAACACTAAATACATTCCTTAGGGAGCACTTGCAGCTAACGGCCACCAAGTATATGTGTTTGGAGGGCGGATGCGGTTCGTGTGTGTGTGTCATACGACGTTCTAATCCAGCCACAGGAAAGATTGAAGCAAGAGCAGCAAATTCGGTATGACCTCAAAATGATGCAGTTCATGGATACTTGCAACTTGTAATTATATATGACAACCATTTGCAGTGCCTAACCCTACTGAATACCTGTGATGATGTGGACATAGTCACCGATGAGGGCTTGGGAAATCAACGCAGTGGCTATCATCCGATACAGAAGCGTTTGGCCAAAATGAATGGCACTCAGTGTGGTTACTGTTCGCCGGGTTTTGTGATGAATATGTACGGTCTGTTGGAGCAACACGTGGGCCAGGTGAGCATGGAACAGGTGGAGGATGCATTTGGCGGTAACATATGTCGATGCACCGGCTATCGCCCCATATTGGATGCCATGAAATCATTTGCTGTCGATAGCACAATTAAAGTGCCGCCCGAATGTGTGGATATTGAGGATTTTTTCGAGCTACTGTGTCCGCGTACTGGACAATCTTGCAGCGGCAGTTGTTCACGTTCATCATTGAGGGATTCAACAGCCACTCAATGGTATTGGCCCAAGACAATGGCACAGCTTTTTTCTGCCCTCAGTCAGGTGGGTAGTGGAGATCTTTTCATATTGGTGGGTGGCAATACTGCTCACGGTGTCTACAGAAGATCGCGGAATATACAGCATTACATCGACGTGAATATGGTGCCAGAATTGAAACAATACAGCATCGAATCGGATCACATTCTCCTCGGTGGCAATCTAACTCTCACGGAGACTATGGAAGTCTTTCAGCTGGCTGCTCAGCGTTCCGGCTTCGAATACTGCTTGCAGTTGTGGCAGCATTTCAACCTGATTGCGAATGTGCCAGTGCGAAATGTGAGTAAAGATGGCTATAAATTGTATCTTGAAACTGGTTTTTGACATCAAACCAAAAATTGTTGTGTGCAAGTTAACAAGTTAGTCGCTTTCCTAATGCACTTTCATTATTTGTTGTGTATAAATCGAAAGAATATTTATCAAAGAGTTGACTATCATGACTTCTGTTCTACAAACCTAAATTCATTTTGAATCCTATTGAAAAATTCTAACTAAATTTAATTTTTGTCAATGCATTCAATTAACTCTTTGCTTTGTTAGTGTATGATTGAAAATTTGATTTTTACCTTATTATTGTTGTTAATCTACTAATCACGCTAATGTTTAGGATACACTGAAATATATTTCTCTAAACTTTTTATCAACAGAATGGAACACTAGCTGGCAATATAAGCATTAAGAAGCAGCATCCGGAATTCCCATCTGATGTTTTCATTACTTTCGAGAGCTTAGATGCAAATGTTCTGGTCTATGATAGTCCTAGCAGTCAACGTGTCATGAGTCTATTAGACTATTTAATTGACACCACACCCAAATTGGTTATAGGTGGTTTCATCTTGAAGGCCTATCCGAAGGATAAATATCTTTTCAATTCTTACAAGGTGAGTTCAGGAAACTTAATGGATTTTTTTCTTAACTCTTCTCTTTTCTTTTAGATATTACCCCGTGCTCAAAATGTTCATGCCTATGTGAATGCTGGATTCCTCATCGAATGGCAGAATATCCAACGACACACAGTTCGTTCGGCTCGCATTTGTTTTGGCAATATTCGACCCAATTATGTCCACGCTCAGCCGGTGGAGCAGCTACTTATTGGCAGGGATCTCTATGATCCAGCCACAATCACTCAAATCTTTCACCAACTACTAGCAGACCTTCAACCGGAGGAAATGCCACCAGAAGCATCACCTGAATATCGTAAGACATTGGCTTGTTCTCTATTCTATAAGTTTCTCTTGGGATCGGCACCAAATAATCTAGTACGAGATCAATATCGGAGTGGAGGACAACTGCTGCAGCGTCCAATCTCCTCTGGTAGTCAGCAATTCGAGACCATAAAAAAGAACTATCCTGTTACGGAGCCAGTGCCAAAGTTGGAAGGTCTCATTCAATGCTCTGGCGAAGCGAAGTACATGAATGATCTATTGACCACATCGAATGCGGTTTATTGTGCCTATGTGACAGCAAAACGAGTGGGATCAACCATTGAACAAATCGACCCATCTGCTGCCTTACAATGCAAAGGTGTCGTAGCCTTTTTGGCTGCCAAAGATATTCCAGGAGCGAATAATTTCTATAGAGCCAGTTTGCTGGCTAGCGAAGTCGAAGAAATTTTCTGTTCTGGCCGTGTAAAGTACTACGATCAGCCCTTGGGTGTGATAGCAGCCGTGACCCAGGATGTGGCCGTTTATGCGGCAACCTTAGTGCAAATTATCTACGCTAATGATCAGGTTAAGATCTATACCAGCATGAATGCAGTGCTGGCTGCCAAAGTGAAAGAACGCATTGTCAGCTCCCAGAGAGAAGAAGCAAATCTCAGCCCTTGTCAACCTTTACTGCCCGGCGATGTTATGGGTCAGGGAGTACTTGAATTGGGCTCACAATATCACTTCACGATGGAGCCTCAGACGACAATAGTCGTACCGGGTGATCAAGGTCTGGATGTTTGGTGTTCCACACAATGGATGGATGTGACGCAAGATAATATTGCCAGAATGTTAAGCTGGGATGGAAATGCAGTACAGTTGCAAGTACGTCGAGTGGGAGGCGGATATGGCGCCAAGGTCAGTCGATGCAATCAAGTAGCCTGTGCCGCCGCATTGGTGGCCTTTAAATTGAATCGTCCAGCTAGATTTGTGCAAACTATCGAATCGATGATGGAGTGCAATGGTAAACGATTTGCCTGCCGATCGGACTATGAGTTTAGAGTCCGCGCAAGTGGTTCGATCGCTCTCTTGACCAACAATTACTACGAGGATGCGGGGTGCACTCTCAACGAGAATGTGGTGGACTTTTTGACTCTGCCCGCTCTTAAGAATGTCTACAATTTGACCGATTCAAATTTCAAGCCAAAAGGAAGTGCAATTGTAACTGATGCAGCTAGTTCGACATTCTGTCGAGCTCCTGGAACAGCAGAAGGTGAGCGACATGCGACAGACATCACATCAAACACTCTTCTGATTTACTTTCTGTGCCTTTCTTCTAGCCATTGCCATGACAGAAACTGCCTTGGAACACATTGCGTTTGCCTGTAAATTGGATCCAGCTGATGTACGTCTAGTAAACCTACGACCTGGCACCAAAATGGTTCAACTATTGCCCAGATTCATAGCCTCCACAGAGTATCGCAAACGCCGCACGGAGATTAATCTCTTCAATGCCCAAAACCGTTGGCGCAAGCGTGGTTTGGGCTTGGCCTTAATGGATTTCCCTCTAAACACTCAAATCGCCTACTCTTACCCAACGACAGTGGCTATATATCACAACGATGGGTCGGTGGTTATTTCGCATGGCGGAATTGAAATCGGACAGGGAATTAATACGAAGGCTGCTCAAGTAGCAGCATTCGTACTAGGAGTTCCCCTGGAACGTGTTCGCATCGAGAGCAGTAATACAGTTGTGGGAGCAAATGCCATGGTGACAGCCAACTCCATGTCCAGTGAAATGATTGGGTTAGCTGTACGAAAAGCCTGCGATACATTGAATAAACGTCTGGCACCAGTTAAGAGCCAGCTAGGACCTCGAGCTACATGGGAGCAAGTTGTAGCTAACGCATGGACTCAGTCGATTAGTCTCATGGCATCGGATTCTTATGCCCTGGGCGAAATACCCAATTACAATATTTATGGTCTTAGCCTGACCGAAGTAGAGGTGGATATACTCACTGGCAATCATTTAATACGACGAGTTGATATCCTGGAGGACGCTGGCGAGAGTTTGAGTCCAAATATTGACGTGGGTCAGGTGGAAGGAGCTTTTGTCATGGGCTTGGGCTATTATCTAACGGAACTTTTAGTCTATGATCGTCAGACGGGTCGCATTCTAACAAATCGTACATGGAATTATCATCCACCAGGAGCTAAGGACATTCCCATTGATTTTCGTATTGAACTTTTGCAGAAAAGTCCAAATCCTGTGGGTTTTATGAGATCTAAGGCAACAGGAGAACCGGCTTTATGTTTGGCAGTCGGTGTTCTCTTCGCCATCCAACATGCCATACAATCGGCTAGACAGGATCAGAATCTACCCAGAGAATGGGTACGTTTGGGTGCTCCAACCACACCAGAAACCATTGTCCTGAATGCTGGCAGTCAAGTAGAAACATTTTCTCTGCAATAAATGCAAATTCATAACTATAATAATATATAATTTTTAAGTAATACAAACGTTTCCAACAATATAAGTAAGCTATTGTCTCATTAATTATTTGTTGTCTGTCTTACTCATTCCATTCAATTCAATCAACTCTTTCCAGTTCTCACCATTTCGACACTCTCCATACGGCAGAGCCAACCCCTTGCAAGGTTATTGAAAAAGTTTGTGTAGAAACGAAATCAAAACAAAAATGTGTAGAAAAAAGCTTACATGGCGATAAGAAGCGACCGGCAATACGGCGTCAATGGAGAGTAACTATTAGATAGAGCGATAGGAAGAGCGAAAGAGAGAGAGAGAGAGAAATCCAAAATATACTTTGAGCGACACATTAATTATAGTTAACAGTGTGGGAGAGAATGTTAAAGCTAAAATTTACTCACTTGAGAATCGAATAAATACACGAAGAAAACGAACTGCGCCACAGTCGAGTTAAAATCGACAAAGTTAATGGACAAAAATAGTTTCTTAATATTGTGAAATACCTTATAGTAGGTTCCGGAAGAGTACCTTACCTGGAAAGTAAAAAATAAAGCAACCAGAGTTCTCATGACAAGGAGCTAACGTACTTACATATATAGAGAATTCACTTAATTTCACAATAAGAAACGGGGCCTACTCGGGTATATCAACGGATCGGGATTATTATATAACCAATTTAAAATGGCTGCAAGTCTAACAATCAACGGCACCAGACATGACGGTATGTATGAGTATAAAAGATCATGCATTGTCGACTACCCTTAGGTGGGCAGTTAATTGCTATCAATTCATCTTGAAATTGTGTAGACACAAATGAAAATATATATGTATATATACAGCTTATACTTAAAGTGTTTGAAGAGGCATTCTTATCACCATGACTTGCTATAATGTCAGGAAAAATGATTTTATCTGAAACTGTAGAAACATATTTCTAATGTTAGCAATCATTTTCGAATTAGAGACTATGTAAATTTGGGCCATCTTTATTTCCCCGTTTGAAGGGAACTATTAATGCTAATTAGATTTATATGGAAACTGGTTTTCATTGCGTGCCCTTAATTACATATATGTTTTTTGTTGTTTCCCTTCTAGTTAATCTGGCCAACTTGCCAGCAGATATAACTCTAAATACATTCATACGTGAACATGCCGGTCTTACCGGTACCAAGTTCATGTGTCAAGAAGGCGGTTGCGGAGTTTGTGTTTGCACTTTGACTGGCATTCATCCTGCAACCAAAGAAGTTCGCACTTGGTCTGTCAATTCGTGTCTTACCTTGTTGAACTCCTGTCTGGGTCTTGAGGTAACCACTTCAGAGGGTCTGGGCAATAAGCGAGTGGGCTATCATGCCATTCAAGATCGCCTGGCCAAAATGAATGGCACTCAGTGTGGTTATTGTTCACCTGGCTTTGTGATGAACATGTACGGACTTCTAAAGGCCAACAACGGTCGTGTGACCATGGAGGAAGTGGAGAATTCATTCGGTGGCAACATATGCCGTTGCACTGGCTATCGTCCAATTTTGGACGCCTTGAAGTCGTTTGCTGTGGACAGTAACATTGAAGTTCCAGCTGAATGCGTTGATATCGAGGATCTGAGTTCCAAAAAGTGCCCCAAGACGGGAGAACTGTGCGGTGGAACCTGCAAGAAACAGCAACCAACCAAGGGTAGTCAGATCTTCTTTGATGGCAATCGCTGGAATTGGCCTCAGACTTTCGGAGAACTATTTGAGGCTCTGCAAGGAACCGTCAAAGAAAATCTACCCTACATGCTGGTAGCTGGCAATACCGCTCATGGTGTCTACCGACGTAAGACAGAGATAAAGACATTTATTGATATTGGTGGATTGCCCGAACTGAAGGCCCACAAAGTGGAAAATGGTTTCCTAACACTGGGTGGTAATCTCAGTCTTACCGAAACCATGGACATTTGTCGATCATTAGAGAAAACTTCAGGTTTTGAGTATCTGGCTCAGGTGTGGCAACATATTGATTGGATTGCTAATGTGCCAGTCCGCAATGTAAGTATACAACAAAACAAACGACAGCAATCAAGTATTTTGTTATCTAGCTGATAAGCGCTAAGCCTTTACACTAGAGGGCAAGTGCTCACTCACTTATCTATTTTCTTTAGTTATTTATATTAATAATTTTTCTTACCTTAACCTAGGCTGGCACCTTGGCAGGCAATTTGTCTATGAAACATGCCCACCCAGAGTTTCCCTCAGACATTTTCATTGTTCTGGAGGCTTTGGATGCCCAGATAATTGTTCAGGATGGACCGGAGACACAGCAAACTCTTAGCTTGGCAAACTATTTGAAATTGTCCATGGAGGGCAAAATTATACGAGGAATTGTTTTGGCAAATTATCCCAAGGAGACTTACCTCTTTGACTCATATAAGGTAAGCCTAAAGCTAAAGCAATTGCATACAGAAATTAACAATGTATCTCTCGGTTATGTTAGATTATGCCCCGTGCTCAGAATGCTCATGCCTATGTCAATGCTGCATTCCTTGTCCACTTGAATTCGACGAATACCGTTAAGAATGCTCGCATTTGCTTTGGCGGAATTCATCCGAAATTTGTTCATGCCACTGCAATTGAACAATTACTTCAAGGTCGCAATCTATATGAGAGCGGACTTTTGGAGAAGGCATTTGGCCAGTTGACAACATTGCTGGAACCCGATGAGGTTCTACCTGACGCCTCTCCAGCCTATCGTCGGAAATTAGCTTGCGGATTGTTTTACAAATTTCTTCTGAAAACCGCCAATGCGAGACAACAGAAGGTGTCGAGTCAATTCGCCACCGGTGGTTCTCTACTCAAACGCCCTGTATCGAGTGGCAAGCAGAACTTTGAGACTTTCGAGCGGAATTATCCAATCAATAAGCCAACAGAGAAGCACGAGGGTCATATTCAGTGCTCGGGTGAAGCTACATATGCCAACGACTTGCCCACACAACACAATCAAGTGTGGGCGGCGTTTGTGCCAGCTAAGCGAGTGGGGGCCAAGGTCGTGAGTGTGGATACATCAGCTGCACTGGCTTTGCCTGGAGTGGTGGCCTATCTGGATGCTAAGGATATACCAGGACCCAATAGCCTGGGACCCAAGACAAAGGATGACTTCTTCTTCTCCGATGATGAGGAACTTTTTGCCACCGGAACCATTAAATTCTATGGACAGGCAATAGGCATAATTGTTGCCGATTCGAACGCTTTGGCCAATCGCGCTGTTGATCTGATTAAAATAACCTATGAGGGAGGAGCCGATGAGATCCTGCCGAGTCTGAAAGATGTCTTGGAAAAGGATGGAGCCCAATCCAATGACCGCATTAAACAGAAGGTTAAATCAGTGCTGGAGAAATTGGAACTAGAAGAGCCCTATGCGATCAGTGCCTCCGGCCAGCTGGATATGGGTCTGCAGTATCATTTCTATATGGAACCACAGACCACTGTTGCCTTGCCATTCGAGGGTGGACTACAGGTTTACACGGCCACACAATGGATGGACTTGACTCAGGATGTTATTGCCAATGTCCTCAAGTTGCGGGCCAATGAAGTGCAGGTCAAGACGCGCCGCATTGGCGGTGGTTACGGTGGCAAGGCCACTCGCTGCAATCTGGCAGCTTTAGCTGCTTCGGTGGCTGCTTTTAAGCTGAATCGTCCTGTGCGCTTTGTCCAATCCCTGGAGTCAATTATGACATCCATAGGCAAACGTTGGGCTTTCCATTGCGATTACGATTTCTATGTCCAGAAGACAGGTAAAATTGTTGGCATACGCAGTCGTTTCTATGAGGATGCTGGTTATCTATCGAATGAATCACCCATTGGGCACACTGTGCTTCTGTCCAAGAATTGCTATGAATTCAGCGACAATTATAAACTTGATGGCTACTTGGTTCTGACTGACTCCCCATCCAACACACCGTGTCGTGCTCCTGGCTCGGTTGAAGGTATTGCCATGATTGAGAATATCATTGAGCATATCGCCTTTGAGACAGGCGAAGATCCGGCCGATGTGCGATATGCTAATTTGTTGCCTGCCCATAAAATGGGTGAAATGATGCCCAGATTCTTGGAAAGTACCAAATATAAAGAGCGTCGTTCGGCAATTATTGAACACAATAAGGAAAATCGCTGGCACAAACGCGGATTGGGTCTTTGTATCATGGAATATCAAATTGGTTACTTTGGTCAATATCCCGCCACTGTGGCGATATATCATGCTGATGGCACAGTGGTGGTCAGTCATGGAGGCATAGAAATGGGTCAAGGTAAGTTAAACATTAACATTTTTGCCCGCTTTGCTTCTCATTTTCATCCTTCATAGGTATGAATACCAAGATTTCCCAGGTGGTGGCCCATACCTTGGGTATTCCCATGCAAATGGTCCGCATAGAGGCCAGTGATACCATCAATGGAGCCAATTCTATGGTCACTGGTGGCGCTGTGGGCAGTGAAACTTTGTGCTTTGCTGTTCGCAAAGCCTGTGAAACACTCAACGCCCGCCTCGCTCCCGTCAAGGAGGAAATCAAACCCAACGATTGGCATCAGCTGATTAATGAGGCCTATAATCGCAAGATTAATATGATTGCCAGTGATCAGTGTAAGCAAGGCGACATGGAACCATATTCCGTATGTGGATTGTGCTTGACTGAAGTAGAATTGGACGTTCTTACTGGCAACTACTTGATTAATCGAGTGGATATCCTTGAGGACACCGGAGAGAGTTTGAATCCAAATGTGGATATTGGTCAGATTGAGGGGGCCTTCATAATGGGCTTAGGCTACTGGACCAGCGAACAGGTTGTGACCGACAAGAAGACAGGCGAGTGCCTGACAAATCGCACCTGGACGTATAAGCCGCCCGGTGCAAAGGATATCCCTGTTGATCTGCGTATTGAACTTCTGCCCAAGAGTCCCAACAAGGCGGGCTTTATGAGGTCAAAGGGTAGGTCATAACTAGGCAAATGAAAAGAGAAACGTATTAATGTGATTATTCCTTTAGCCACTGGTGAACCCGCCATCTGTTTATCCATAGCTGTGGGCTTTGCCCTCCAGCACGCTTTGCAATCGGCTCGCGATGATGCCGGCATACCCAAGTCCTGGGTGACGCTTAATGCCCCCATGACACCCGAACTATTGGTTCTCCATGCCGGCTCCCAGCCCGCCAGCCAATTCAAGCTGAACTAAGTGCGCTCAAGATGCGACATGGCCACCAGCCAAGAAACAGCGTGAGAGACGGCACGTGGCTGACCAGCTAGAGGCATACATACAGACTACATAGATGGGCACTCCCAGATAACCTATATTGTTTTACGCACAATAAATTAAAAACTTATCCAAACGCAAATCCAAATGACATTCATTGTGAACTTTTGCCGCTGGCCCTGGGTCAACCCTGGAATTAACATTTCTCTCTCTCACACTCTCCTTTAAACAATCCTCCTTTCCGTTTCGTTTTATTTTACTTCTATTTATTTTTTTTTTTTTTTAAATGCTTAACACCTCAACACCAGCAGCTAAAGGCACACCCCCGCCGATACCGCGGAAGACCTCTTCATTAATTCTTTTTTTTTTTTGTTGTATTCGTAAAATAAATTTTGTTGAGTAGAAATTGTGTGGTACACGAAGCGTTAAGTATGAACCCCGCTTAAGGCTTCAGACCTCGGATATTCAGGGTTGGTTGGTCGCCACGGCCTGCGGTTGTGGCAAAAACATACGGCCAGGGCCGATTCTAATGGACTTTTCAAATATCACCAACTGTGCGCGTTAATGAGCACATCCTTAATGATATTATCGATCTGGTTTCTAGTGGCTTGGTTATGCTAAGTATAGGTATAATATATTTCATACAAAGGACGCACAATGTGCCAATTGAATTTTTACTTAAGTGTCAGGGTTAACCCAAATGAAAGAGAAAGGGTGAAAAACTAATGGGCTTTAATAGAAAATGGGTTAAACTGATGAGCCATATGTTCGCTGACTTTAACGATTTCAGACAATAAATTACAACCAAACTAATGCTTAAAAGCTAGGCACAGACATAAAACTTTATGAAAAAGTAAACTCATAGTCTATTATATAAATATGAAAGAAATCCATAATTCTTCTTTTTATTCTGGAAAAAACCAAATAAACAAAGAAATCACAAAGAAGTGTATCGGATACTATAGCTCATAGTTTTCAGTCAAATTGTTTACAACATTGTTAGTGGAAAGTTTTTGTTTGAATGTAATATTAATCTTATCCATCGATAATTGATATGCAAACATTCTTTGAGAAACTATTCCATATTACTTGAGAACTTAGTTCCACAAAAGAAAACAAAAGTCCCTTAATGTTATTAGTCATCAAATGCAATTCTATCTCCGACTGGACTGATGTTTAAACTGAGCAGTTTTCTTTTCTTCGAAACCTCCAGATTTATTAATAGTAATAATAATAATAGTGTTCCCTAGCCAAAAAGTTAATGAATTTTTTACACTTGGGTTTAACAAATAGTGAGTTGGATTCCAATCTATATATGTATATGCTCTGGGCAAGAATTATGGTAAATAAAATGCAAGAGTCTTTAGTTTGAGTCTTTAATATAATTGTAAATTAATAAAAAGTCCCAAGATATAGCTATTATTTGGTTATCGACCTTATAAACATAGATTTCAGAGTGAAAACTGTATGTGTTGGCCTCAAGAATGGCTAAAACGGAATCACGCGAATACAAAGGGAGAGAAAAAAAAGGCAAAAGACAAACAACGTTAGTTAACACCCCAACAGACAGGGAGGCGGATCCAGACAGACCAACCAGACAGACGGAACAGGAGTAGAGAGGACCAAGCCTCGATAATCACAGGACGCATTTGCATATAAACACGCTTCCGGGTTGATGTCCTTCGCATGCAAATGAAAACATTAGCGAGAAGCACGCGCATCCGCCATTCGCTATCCGTCTGCCCTTGTCTCTGGCACTCATCCGTTGCTCTATACGCATCTGTTAGATGCAGCAGAATCAGATACAGATTCAGATACAAGTGACATTCGTCGCAGTCGCTGTTTAAATATATATACACTATATACAGTATTTCCATGTATATTTCAATTAAAATTTTACACACGAATAAATGCAGAGACACGCCCAACACATTAGACCCCTCTCTAGTCGCCAGCACCACCAACCCCCCAGCATTTCCCCAACGATCCCTGTCTATGGTCCATGTCCTTGCTCCATTGTCATTACCCAACTCTTATCCTCCTGCTGTGTGTCCAGATTTGTGTGTCGCTTGTTTATGAGCGTCTGAAGGCCACGACAAGCAGATGCAGACAGTTTTCAGGGACATGGCCATAAAGTGCTTCAGCACATGAGTCCGAAACTCCAATTGGACGGGCTGGTGGGGGCTGACTGGGCTGGGATCAGACCCAGCTGCATAAAAGGCCTGCTCCAATGGTGCATGCTGCATAAATAAAACCATGAAAGGTCGTGGAATTATTCAAAAGTTTGCCAACAGTTAGTTCGGCTGTTTGTTCTGTTGTCAAATGAGAGACAAATAACAGAAGTTGTTACCAAGACTTTATATCATTAATTTTAATGAAAAGTTTTCAGTATTTACGGCAAAAGATAAAAAATGTTAGATTTTAAATGTTTCAGGTGAATTTCTACGCGGATTTCGGTGGATCAAAAGATAGTTTTTTTTTTCTGTTGCAATTGGAACATTCGGCTAACATAACTAGAGAAATGCAACCAATTTGCATAGCTTTCCGCTACTGCACTATCTACTTGGTTTCCATTTCATCTGGAACTGACACCAGCACGTTCCAATCCAGACTCCGACGGAGACGCGTTGGCAAAGCCATGAACTTGAACTTGCAACCCATAATAATAACAATAATAATGTTCGTTTCGGAAGTACCGAGATCCTAGCTAACAAACCTCCATTCAGTTTTTCTCTTGCGCCCATTTTGCTTCCTTATTTTTTCTGGAATGGAAACGGACAGCTTTTACTTCTTTTTCATTTCCTATGCCATGTCCGTTCATCTGTCTGTCCGCTCGTCTCTGCGTCTCTCCGTCTGTCTGTCTATCTGTCTGTTGCCATTGTCTGCTATGCATTTCATTTCAAATTCTAAGCAAATTTGTCGTTCGTATAGAATGAGGAAAAGGCGCAAAAAGTGGTAAGGGGCAGCAGTCCAAGAGAGAGAGAGAGAGAGCATTTTATGAGCGTGCCCATGATGCAGGGACTCTGATATGACCAAAGACCAAAGAGAAGCCAGCGAGAAACGTCTGATACCGCATTTTCTACACTCTTTTTTTTTGAGGAGGGTCTCTTATTCTCTTTTTGGTTGCAACAACTACGACAATTGCTCCAGTTTTCCCCAAGCACAATCCAGGAGCAGAGAAGTGCCCGAGTGTATGTGTGAGTGTGTGTGTGTGTGGTGGGGATTTTAGATTGGGCTACTGTCTGCCGTTGGCATACACAAAGATGTCCTGGTGTGATTTATCACCCGAGCATTGCATAGCCCAGGATAATGGCCACGTATTATAATATTTGCCGCGACCGTGCGGCGTATGCTTATCGGTGCCGACACCGACAACGCCAACGACGTCAACGCTGCCGTCGTCTAGAGTCTAGACGTCCTGCGGTGCACGGACATGCCTCTCTCTCGCTCTCATAACCATCTCTTTTGCTCACTCAATTTTTGAATGCATTTTCATTTGCATTTTTGTGGGGTTTTTGAGTTTTGGAGTAGTTTATTAAATAGGAAAAACTACCCAAAATTAAGTACATCATTTTTAGTTTAGAGTAAGATGAATAGGGAGAGACGCCTCTTGATTGTTAGTTGTTCATTCTCTTCCTGTTCCCCTCACTCGCTCTCTCTCTCTCTCTGCCTCTCTCTTTCTCTGATTTTTGTACGCTTTTGGCGCATATCCTGTGGGCAACATAATTCACAGGCTTGGCTTGGCCTGGCATGGCATGGGGTTCATTGTAGAATTTTACGCCGCAACGAATGTCTTTCGTTGTAGACGACGTTTGGGGCTTAAATCGTGAGCCAAATACATAAAATCTACGCATGCACAGCTCACATACATATATACATATCCTTTGGCGCATCCTTTTCCACTTAATGCCGACTGCATTGTGCTTGCATATATATATATTTATATATGTGTATATGTATCTACATATATTTATGTATAAAAATATATATTCTATATCATTAAAATTTCGAGTTTGCCACTGCAGCAGCAGCTTGTCCTTGCCATTGGTCCTTGTTATGGAAGAGCAAGAAAGGAAGAGAGAAGGTTAAAAAAGGCAAAACAGAAATGGAAACCCATTCAAGCGTCTGGCCAAACAAGGATAGTGAAGTCTACCATTTATTTCTACATTTTAAAGTTTATTTGTTCAAATGGCATTCCCTTTTATACACATTTTCCCCATGTGTGAGAGTCGCAAAGAAAAAAAAAATGAAAGGATTATCTTTGCATAAGTTTGGAAAGATTTAAATTCTGTTGATAAAGCAGTGAAAAAGGTATTTTCCCTAGACTTCAGTTGCATTTAATTAAAAATAAGCCCAAAATGGCACTTAATATGCCAGACGGAAATCCAGTTGCCAGTATTCAGTATTCGGGGTCCTCTCAGGCCAGTCACTTCGTTCATAATTAAAAAATACGCAACATCCGATTTTTCAATAACCAAACCAAACGCCAACGCCAACTCCAACTCCAATCCCATTTGCAACTGCAACCAGTCCCCAAGTGAGGCAACAATAACGTTCATATGAGGAAAAGAACTTCCATTGGGTGAGGAAAAAAGGGTGATAACCAACGACAGATCGCTGTGCCGGACCAGACAAATTCGCGACTGATGGCCGACGACAACGCAAGGACGCAAAACACAAACGAGCGTAACTCAATCTGTGAATATGCAAAAAGGAATAACCAACCAGACGCACTGCCGCAGGACAAAATGATAGCACTGAATGGCATAAAGGAAAAAAAAAAATAAAAATCCAATAGCCATTTGGCACCATACTCTATATGAAGTAAGGGTATCTAATATTTATGAGTGGACATCATCGATCGAGAAGTCAGGGATATAACGTTTGAGGTTTAAGACAAGGAATCACTTAGACAAGGACAGAAACTGCAGATGCAGATCCTTGCCTTGGCTAGATGACCCATTTCTCTCTCTCTCTCTTCCTTATCCTGCAAGGGGAAAGGACATTTGAAATTCGTCTCACATTGTCTCGATAGAGTTTCAACAATTGTCTTTTGATGTTTTCCCTTTTTGGTTTGTTGCATGCATCTGAGTAAATTAAAAATGAAATTTTCACTGAAAGTTTCTGTGAGCAATCTTCTTCTCTTACTTTTTTTGGCTGGCCAGGCAATAATTAAATCAATTTATTTGCACTTTAATGCAATCGGTAAAGCGATAAAGCCCTTTTCTTTACCCCTCACCTCATGCATTCTCTGAATATCTTGGTCAAAAATACATTCCTCACTTTCGTTGGAAAATAAAATTGAAATCAATTATGTTGGAATAATTTCAGTTTTTTTGGTTCCTTGTTTTTGTTGCAACTTTTTGGACTGCCAAGGGCTACGTTGTAATTAATACAAAATGCCATAGAGGCACCCCGCGAGACTCCCATTTACCACTTCTTGCGCCATTTCCCTTAATGGCCCAGAGCAAGGCAAAAGTTGAGTCCTTGCCGCAATGCCGTTGCGCTCTTGCTTTTGGCCAAAAACTCAATTTGATAAAAATTTCATTTACAATTGCCGTCCCCGCCTGTTTGTGTTTGTGTGTGTGGGCGTTAGGGTGTGTGGGTATCTGTGTGAGTGGACAGTTGGCCAGACTCTGTACCTCTTCTTTCCCTTATCCTGCCAATTGTTGTGTTTATTAATTTAATTTGACAGTCGCGTTTTTCGGCTATTTCCCACGTAGCTCCTTGCATGGAACGTTATGACGCTATCTCGGCGCCTCGGGGCCAAGTCGACAGCGACAACAGCTGTGTGGAAAATGTGGTTAGAATAGAAGCCGAAAAGCTTTCAATTTGATGGCGAAAGTGCGAAATTGAATGAGTTTTCATTTTGTGGTTTCTATTTGAGGGTAACCACAAAGATTGAATTGCCAAAGTGAGTGTGTCTGTTTGTCGGTGTGTCAATGTGTTTGTGTATGTGTCTGGCGAAAGGATAAAACTATTCCTTAACTTTGTGACTATTTGTTTTGACAAGAGTCATTTATAGTTCATCATTTTCCACCCATTCATTGGTTAATCAACGATCTAACTGCAATTTTGTTAATCAGGCAAACCCATAACCATAGACAATTCATTGGATATGCCCCGCAGGACAAGCCCCATTCAATAGAACTGCATAATAAATCACATTAGCCACAAAGGAGCAGCTAAAACTCAATGTAACGAATTAAACATACCCTGTAAAAGAATCTACCAAATACTAAAATGGCAAATAATTTTATTGCATAGGGTCAATAACTTTTTGCTTTTCTATATACTTTTAGTTAGTCAAACTGTCATTGGATAATTAACTAAAGGATTACCAAATGAACAACCCAACAAATGCACCCGAATTTAAAAACGAAGACAATAAGGGGAAAAAAAAGGGAAAACTGTTGAACAATTTGTTGTGAATTTGCAATGGATTTTGCATTGATTAAGCGACACACTGAGGTAGGTAGGTGGTTGGTAGTCAGCCAGGCAGGTAGTGAGATAGATTGAGGTAGATAGTTGGTGGTAACCAGATAGTTATAGAGCTGCCCAAGTCATAAAGCCTGCTCCGGCCAACACTTTTAACTGTGTTTAGTTAAGGCGGACGTCGAGCATGCGGCTAAAACATTTGTCAACGGCAGCACAAAACGACTTTGACTGCAACTCGAGTCGGCAACATCAACGCCAACGCTGAAGTGAGTGTTAAATGCAAGAAATATTCCCTCTTGCCATTTGCAGCGATCCAACCTGGCGCCCACCTTTAGCTCCAAGAATAACCATCAACAATTTATAGGTTTGGGAAGTCTTTGACTGTCTTCTCCCCTCACTCTCTCTCTCTCTCTCTCTCCCTCTGGCAACATGCCATGCATGCCAAGCGCCTTTGCAATTGCTGTCAATGTGTCAGTGTGTGTGTGTGTGTTGTTGTTTGTGCGTGTTGGCAACATGTTTCGTAAGCTTAGCATCATGTTGAGAAGCGTAGATTTGCTACTCTTATTACATACAACATTGTGAACTAGTTTCCATTTGGTTTCATTTCTTCTCAAGCTAACGACAGACGACTATCATTCAGAATAAGCAAGTTTGTTGCTTTCTTTTTTTTTTTTGCCGTTGCCGTTGCTGTTTCTTGGCCAACTTTGTTGCACTTGAACTTATGCCCCATGGTTATTTGGCTAATTATTCGCTTGGGCACTTTGGCAACTTTGTTGGTCTGATGTTGCATCTTCTTGTATAATTTACAAATTTTGTAAAACAACAACAACAACAACAAGAACAACAACGACCTCGTTGAAAGTTTAACAAGTGTTAACTTTGCCATTTTCATTTTCATTTCTTTTTTATCCATTTTTCTTTTCCTCTCCTCTCTATTTGCCCCTTTTTTGCAGATAAGCAAAACAAAAGCAGCCAAAAAATTGCCAATGGGGATGAGCAGCAAGAAAAACCAGCGTAGATTGCCATACTGAGATGGACTAGGATGGGGTAGAGGGGTTGGGTAGGGTAGAGAGGCTTCGTGAGTCTTTTGGCAGCTGCAAGTTCAGTTCAAATAATTTTAAATGACCACAAGTGTGTAATTAAAGTGCAGCGTGTAATAACAAACCACAACAGCAATAGCAGCAACAGCAGCAACAGAAACAAAAACAACGACAACAAGCAACTATAACAACAATTACAAATAAAAGTTTTTTGGGGTAATCAGCTTTTCCACCACTTGGAAAATTCTTTGTTGCGTCGAAACAAAAGAAAATAAACGCGAACTTTGTTTCCGCTTGAGCCAATTTAGAGGATTTGTATTAAGGGATTTGAGCGAACAATTAGCCCGAAACATTTCAACTAGGTACCTACCAGTCGAAATATAATTGAGAAGACACAATTTTCCAAATCAACAATGATGGAGAATTAGCAAACTTTCGTGGAGCACACCCAATAGAAGAAGGATTTGACTTTGAAAACCTTTGATAACTATATCCTCCCATTGCGATCAACCGACCTGTATAGTGGGTATTTAATTTCATATATTGTTTTCCTTCACCATTCAATCTATTGAGTCCTTTGCTACTGCTCTGGTTTAACGTGAATGCAATTGAACTTCCGCTTGGCTGGTGCTTCCGTTGTGATGATGTTGGTGGTGGTCTGGTCAACCAAACCATGGCCATAACCAAAGCCATGTTTGTGATCCATTTCGGTGTGTGACTGAACCCAGTTCAGCCCACAGGCTAAAAGCTGGAAGGGGACTTTTCAGCCTTTTGCTGTGATGTGTATTTAAAATCGTTAAAAATAATCTGCAAATTGTGAATTTTTAATGCATTTCATGTCTGCAGAGCATGGGACGGTCAGTCCTCATGGGCAATAATGGCTGTCTGGGTGGGCGCGACAATGTCTGGTCAGCATCGTCATCATCAACAAAGGCATTGTCCTGGCCCCCATCATCATCTTCATTGTCATCATCATCGTCGTCGTCATCATTGTCATTTGCATTTATTGTTTTTGTGCCTTTGTGTGCGCAAAAGTGATCACCGATTGCCTTGCACTTGGCTGGACCAGGAAACGCAAAAGGACACACACATCTACATATATGTATGCATACATATGTACACATGATTATGGCCAACACGCAGAGACTGTGCATCTGCCTCTGCATTGATTGCACAACGGAAGTGTTGTGGCGGAATTAAAATAAATAAATGCATTTCATTTCCCCAAATGGATACATGTTCATGGGCTATGGGCTTTCGGTCATATTGTTGCTTCCATTTCATGTGTTGAACGTCATTCTTTAAACACAAATTGAAATCCTTCAAAATCCTAAAAGTAGGCTTTAAAAAACAAAAACCTTTTCTCTCTTCTCTACAAATAAGTGTGTGTTTAACCGATTTTTCCGCCTCATTTAATCACCCAAAAGCATATCTCTTTACGCTCACACATGTACATATTCCATCACCATCATCATCCGCCCTTTTGATAGATGAAGATGAAAATCAAACCAAACCAAAAACAAAAACAAACGCAAAGCCTCTTTGCCTACTTTTACTTTGAAGTCTCATTAGTGGCACGCGGTTGCCAGGTGACATGGCATGAAGGCAACTTCCTTATATGTATTAATGTGCAAGTATTTGTAGAGCATGCCCTCCAGATGCTCGATATCGATACGTGATTTTGGGTTTCAATTACCAAAATCAAGCCCAACAAAATGGCAAACTTAAATTGATACTTTATTTCCTTAGGTACACGGCCCTTGGTTTAGGTTTACCAATTAGAACGGCGACCTACATAATTAATGATATCATATACACATACAGGAGGACACCTATTATATTTATATCTGTATGTTTATCATATCCAACAAGCTCTTATTGGTTAATTTAATTAACATAAAAATGCCAATGACTGGACGGATATCCCGCCATCAGAATCATCATCATCAAAAGTGTCTGATATGGATATCGATATGGATAGGAAAACGGGGGGGAAGGAATATGAATATTGACCGGAATATCCGCCATACACTTCAAATTGAAGTGTTGTGGTCTGCCACTTGCGATAATGAACGAATTGAATATATATATAAACACACATATGCACATACAAATATATACATTTGCATACCAACAATTTATACATTTATTTAAAGTTAAGGTTGAAATTGCAATTTAAATGAAGAAAATATGTTTCAAGCACTTTTATTAAGGCAATTAATTGTTGCCCTGCGGTCATACATAAATCTCGACTCAACAAATGAGAATTGCTTAGACTTTCAGTCTCAAAAATAACAACTACTTCATCGAGCTAACTATTTACTAGCAATCTTACCTGGACAATATTTTTTTTTTTTTATCGCTGCACAAACAAAAACATTTTCGTTTAATTTTCTTGATATATTTTTCGGTATTGCTGTTGATATGCCCCTGAAGGGCATTTTTTTTTTTTGTCTATAAATAAACCAAATAATAAATTTTTCTTACCTCAACAACAATTACAACTTTTTCCTATGTTTTCCATTATATTTTGTATACACTTACAAATATGTAAATACTTTTTTCGGGAAATGGAAAACTTTTTCAGGCGTAGCATACAAAAACAAAGTTTTCAATGTTGCCGCATATTAAACAAAATAAGAGAAATGGTAAGGGAATTTATATATACCTATAGTTAAAGACTGAACTCGACATTGCCTGGTCAGCAAATTTTGTAGGGTCAGAAAAAAAGTTTCTTTCTCTTTCTGCAACATTTGTTGATTGTATGTTTGTATGTATGTACTTTTACTTTAATGCACAGACACAAAGTGGCGAGAAAAGTTTACGACTACGGTCGGTAGGTAGGTAGACCTCAGTCCGGAATCTAATAAAGCCAAGGCGCTAGGAAACATTTTTCGGACTTTAGCTAAAACTCAACTTTTACTATGGCTAATAATGCTATATAAAGTTGCCAGGCGCACAGGTTGCCCAGCTCTCCGGTTCTCCGTTCTTCATTGCGGCTTAGTTTTATGGACAAGTTTTACTTCCAACACACAAAAACAGAGAAAAAAATTATGAAAGTCGAAGTCGGCCTCAAACTATTTTTGGTTGAGGAATACATATGCGTGACTTTGCATTTACTTTTTACGCTCCACGGCGAATCCTTGGGGTCACATTAACATGTATTTGTGCTAAAAGTGTTATTAGATTTTAGTTTTCAAGTCAAGTGGGGCTAGAGTATGATGGTTTGGCACCAAGGATGAAATGGAGACTGCGCCCAGTATGCACTAAAGTTTTATTTCGACTTGAAACATAAACCAAAAGTGCTTTTCAGTTGAGCTTTATGGGCCGAGCCGGGCATGTCGTATGGGAATGGGCCCTAAGGATGGGTATGGGAATGTGGGAAAGTGGGAGCAGCTGTCATGCAACTGGTTCCTTATGCGAATGAATGTTAAATTTAAAGTGTGCCAACACTTAACAATGCAATAAAGATAACGGGCCCATAGACAAACATGGATGATCTATGGCTAAAGGGTTTCTGTCCAAGCCGTCAATGAGTCAGCTTTAAATGCTCATAAAAGTTAAATGAATAATTTTAAACTACTCAAGTTATTGCTAATATCAAGTGAATGAATGAATAAAAGTGGAGGGAAAAAATTCAAATATTTTATCATAAGTTTCAAATTTGCATTCATTTTGTTGAAAAACATTCAAACAAAACAAAAAAAACGTAAATAATTCCCACGAATTCATTGACTTAAGGAGACCATTATACAATAAGCCAGGACAAATGAGTTCATCAAGGGAATATTTGACTTTAACATGGTCGATAAACAGATATACTTATAACGCATTTAACAGACCATTTACCCAGAATACCTTTTTGGAAACGCTCATTCCATATCTTAAAAGCTATTGCCATAATTCTATCCTCTCCCTTGATTTAACCACAATTCACCACTTGTGCCACATCAGCAAAAACGAGCAAAAAAAAATGCATAATGCAGGAAAAATCTGTGGAGCGGTAATAACATTTCCCTCCTCAGATATTTTATTGCAATTTCAGCAGCTAGGACAGGACAGACAACCCGCTCATCCTGTTCATCCTGCCTGTTATCGCTCAAGCTTTTGCAAAATGACATTTAAATATTTTTCACAAAGCCACACACCGAAAACTGTCACAGAATAGTTGCGAGAATAAATGGTAAGCCAAAAGAATGCGATGAGAACTGAAGGCGAAGAAGGACCTTCCCCTGGCCACCCCTCTCCACAGACTGTGGTGAATCGGAAGTGAAAGATGACACAAAAGCTCAAATTAGTGGCAGAAGCCTGACATCATCAAAAAATAAAATCTAAAAAGAATATTAAATCTACCTAAATACTCTCCATATATATATATATATATGTAGGAACAAGTAGAAGTAGGTAGTACCAAGGACATAAAGAATGGTTGGCGACATCAAACAGTCTTCGTTTTGTGAGGGGAAATTGCTTAATTAGTTGTAAATATGAATTTTACACCTACCCAGAAATGGGCCAACCCAGTCCAATATCCGAGACAGAGACAGAGACCGAGGCCGAGTCCAAGTCCATAAGAGACCTAATTCAATGCTGTTAACGCCTTGACGCTCAGCGAAAATTGAATATCAAATCGAGTCTTGCCCAGGACACTCTTAATTTAATTAGAAGCCAAGGACATCAAGGTGGAGAAGGCCCTATGTAAATTTTTCGAGTGTGTCAATTTTATATAAACATTTGCTTTCTTTCTGCTTCTTCTACTTCTTCTTTCAAACTTCAAACAGAAAATAATATTTTGCTTCATTTGCATTTGGCCTTACAAACATAGAAGAATGGGTATGGGAGAGTTATATTTACATGCATAAGGGTGGGATAAAGCTGATTACTATATATAGAAACTTTTCATCTAAAATAATGTGATATTAATAGATTAAAGAGTTTCTTTAATCTATAACCAGAAAAGTTTTTTTTAGTAGAGGAAACCAATTTGAGCAGTAAATTCAAAAAGAAGAATCTATTGGATTTATATTGACCTTTGTTTCAACTTTATTGGCTTTGCAGTTATCCTTTGTCCTGGCATTGGGTTTTATTTATTGTTTGCAATGCTCGTAATCACTTTTTTATTTAATTTCAAATTGTTGGCGTTGTCTGTTTTCGGTTTTAATGACACTGACGTGTCAATGCGACAATACGATTCGAACATTGTCCTTTGGCAGCGATTCAAAACTGTCCTTTCTCTAGTCTCCTGTCCATGTCCACTTCAGGGCCAAGAAGTGTCTAGCCAATAGCGTCATATTGATTTCAGTCTCGGGTTTTTTTTACTTCTTTCCTTTCGGTTTTCATCATCTATTTTTTCTTCATCTCAACTTCTTTTAATATTGCTTCATTTCAAGGCTTAAAATTACTTTTCAAAATGGCTATTGAATGACAGCCGCTGCCCGTTTGTTGGTAATAATTGCCAACTTGGATTCTGTTTATGATTGACATTTTGCGTCTAGACAGAAGTTTTAGTTTTTTTTTGCAATTAAAATTGATAAATGCTAAATTTGTTTATGTCAGCGATTAAAGCAAAAGTTTTTATATTAAAACATACTTTTTATGAGAACTCAAAAATGTATATAAATAATTTGAGAAAAACCTTTAGTTTTGTTCGTATTAAGTTCTTGCTTGAAATTAAATTTGATGAACATTTGAGGCATGAATATTGGCCTATAATATTGGATCAATTGCAATGATCATTTTAAGCACAGCTGCATGGCATTTTTATTTACTTGGTCTCTTTGTAGTAAGATTTGACTTAATATACCATCAATCTTCCTGGTTGAACTGCAACTTTCCACTCATTAGAAGTAAATCCCTTCGAAAATCCTTCTTGAACTTGAGCAAAATACATCTAATACCCGATCAAGTGGGGTTCTTCACATCAATCATACTACATAGCCACATACGCACATAGAAAATATGCATTTGAAAGAAAGTCTGTAGGCCAAAAAATGTTTTGACTGGAAGTCACCAAAAATTGTTTGGCAGCAATTGATTGAATGATTGATGGATAGATGGCTGGCTGGCTGACTGGCTGGCTGGATGGCTGAATTGGTTGGATTGTTCGTGGCAAGTTTATGAATGAGAAATGTGCATGATTAATGAGTTGTTCATTAAGCTCGTTAAGGTGACAGTTGTCGGTTTTTGGCCCACGACAGGATGTTGAGGTTCAATCTGAGGCAATCTAAAGGCCTGTTGCTGTTACGCGAGGAAAAACAATATATGTATGTAAGAGTATATCCAAATGCGTACGTACTATATATAATGTGAACCTGTCACTGTCACAGCGACAGCCTTGAAGAATGACAATGACAACCCTCTCGAATCGCATAAGATTGGCATGGCTCGCATGTCCTGGTTAGCTGAGGGGTTTATACGTATTCCATTCCATTCCCGACTGCCCTGAAAAATGAAGTGCCAAGCAAACGCAACAAAATCAAATATTTTGCTTTGGCAAAAAAAAAGGAAAGAAAATTTTCATAAATTGGGTTAAATCCTTGGAGGATTCACCATGACAGCGCGAACAAGTGACTGACTTGACTCACCGTCATCCTGGCTAAAAAGTGGAGGTTTTCGGCTTGACACGGTGGTTGCTGTTGCTGTTGCCTTTGCCTTTGCCACCCCTAAACGATGTAGCAGTTTAAACCGCCTGCTCTTACTTCCATCATCATCTCCATCTCCTACAGAGCTGGTCCATGTTTTTTTTTCTTCCTTATTTTAAAGCCCTCCTTGCAGTGAATTGCCCAACAATGGTTGCCTAATTTGCCCTTTTCAAGCGTTTCCCCTTGTGCATTGCCACCAGTCATTGAACGAAATGAGGGAAGGAGTTTGGCCTGCGGCCATGCCCAATAATTAAATCATATTTTGCATATTCTGAAATCAAGCTCAATACTCATTATAAATTTCCCCCAATCAAGCCAAGTAAATTCGGCAATAATTATTTTGTATTTGCATTGAAATGGCAAGAGAATTGAAAGTGAGAAAGGGCAAAGGCAATCAAATGTGAGAAATTTATTAACAATATAGAATGCTGGCTTAAAATAGCTTTAATTTGGTAACGTATTAAGTTCATATAAAGCCCACAAATATTTGGTATTGTTTGTATCAAAATTACAATTAGTTATTAACTCTTAATAAGCGTTTGCAATTCTCTTGACTCAATATTTGTGACTATGCACACCTGAAAAGTATGCTATGAATAATTTTAGTTTACCGAAAATGTAATCCAAAGATTTATCTATAGTAATTATGTTAAATATAAGATTGATATGATCAACATTTGAAATCAAATCTGAAATCTTTTTGTCCTTATGGTTTAAGCCAATTTTCTCCCCCAAAATTTTTAACTGCAAATACGCAAAAAGCATTTTGAATATATGTACATATACTTCTACCATAAAAGTATGCTATACAAATTTGACAAAAAAAATGATTTACTTATTGTTAGACATTAATTTTCATAATCATATTATTTTAATCAACAAACAGACAAATTGACACATCCTTTGCCATTCAGGACGCCGCCATAAAAGGATGCAAAATGCACAGCTGTAAATGTAAGTTGCATGAAATTATGCTTTAATCTAATTAGCATAATTTGCCAGTCACAAGACTCCAAAGAGTCATACAGACACAGTCGGGCATCCAGTGCCAGTGCAGATGGAGCTTGTGGTCGAGGTGAGGATTGGAGGATTTGAAGGAGGAGCAGAATACAACAATTGAAATTGAAACTGCATTATGCACAACAGGAACGACAGCGATAAAGGGGAGACTGAGTAGAAGAAGCAACAGGAGATGGAAACGAAACTATTGTTGTGTGTTTAGTTTGTATTTTTCTGTGCTTTTCCTTTTTTCTCTCTCTTTCTCTCTCTCTCTCTGTATTTTTCATTTTCGTTCCTTTCATTATGCCACATTTTGGTTACACATTTTTCGCATCGTTGTCGCCATCGTCGGTTTGTTTTTGTTTGCATTTCACTTATTTGCATTGCTTTTGTTGTTAATGCCATTTTGATTATGATTATGATTATGAAAATTTGTGCGTCCCGCAGTTTTGTTTACATGGCTCATTGTTTGAGCCATGGCCAGCAACCACAGGATGCCATCGTTGGAGTCCTCGACGGAATTGTCGTCACTTAAATACATATTTAAATTACATTTGTTTTCATATTTTTTGTTTCACTTTCCATTGTCTGGCCATTGTACTTATTCTCTTTCTCTCAGCATTCTTTACTCATTTTTTTTTATTTTCGGTTTTTGCTGACAAATTCATTTATTAAATTTTCGTTTTTGTAAGCAAACGAAAAGAAATTTGCATTTTATTTTATATGATACTCTTGCTGAAAAGGGTAGGTATATTTATTCAAACTAGACGACTAAGATATTCATTCATTCATTCATTCATTCATTCATTCACACTGAGATATTCATCCACAAAAATATCTTTCCTGATTTGTAAAATCACTTAAAAACTTTTGACTTTCAGTTACAAATCTTTCGAGGGAATCCAAATGCTACTATCGAAGTAAAGTAAACTCTTTTGTGCTCTAAATTGTTATAATTTGGATTCCATTTGCAGAATTATTTAATTACCAGTTCAAAGAGCAATTGTCTATTATGCACTTAGCATGTCTATTTTTTTTTTACCAACCACATGTCTCACACAAAAACGAAAAAGCAACTCGCAGATCCTTTTTTTGGCATGTCATAAATTTACGGATTAACTTTTAACCAATTTACAATGGCAACAAACAAGCTGCAAGGCCAAGATGTTACCATTACCACAGCCCTGCCCCCTTTGACTTCTCCTCACATATTGAAAGTGTAATAAAAAGCAGCTGTGTGCCACACGCACAAACACATACATACACCCATACGCAGGATGGCGAAGGTTGCTTATATTTTTCTTGGGGCACCTCAACGAGCATCACGTGCAGCCCACTTCCGTTTCCGTTGGCTTGTTTTAAACTTTACCCTTGTCTCTTTGCTTCCTCTCTTGCTCAGTCTGTCTCCGTTTCCCCTTCTGTTTCTGTTCCTCTGTGTAAATCAATGCAGCAAAGTGATAGAGTGTGCGAAAGAGATAGAGTGAGAGGAGAGTTCTCAATTGTAAGAGGGGATTCTTGGCGGGATACGGCAGACAAAGTACATTGCTTACACAAAGCTTAACAGGCAACAGCAGCCACTTTCAACGACACTTTCCTGCCCCTGACACACACACACACACACACACACACACACACACACCCTCTCTTGTCGTGCCAAAGAAAACAAAGCAGTGCATAAAAAATAAAAGTAAAAGTAAAGCTCTCTGTCGCATCCATACAGCTCTGCCAGCTTGGAGCTGGGAGCAAGAGCATCCAGAGCCACTCATTAAGCTGATTATATTGTTATCCTTTTTATGATACGTGCAATACGTGAGCGCATATGGCCCAGCATCAGCAGCAGGAACCAGGAACAAGGACCAGGCTCAGTACGAACGCCAACACGACCAGAGCCAGGACGCTGTCAATGTCAACAGTCGCCGCCCGCTGAGTTGCACGACTTTCCTTTTATTTTCTCTATTTTTTTTGCTTTTGTGTCTGCATATTGTTTTTTCTTTTTTATTTTTTATTTTACAGCTCATTTTTGAAAGTGTAATTATACAAACATATATGCTCATATGCATATACTACTATATATGTCGTAGAAAAGTCACGAGATGTGGGCAAAGATTACTTTTATGAACCCAAGATAAAATTGTATGCAAAAATGAGATAAAGAGCATGCAAATTTACTTTAGTTTGCCAAAGAACTTACTGGAAAATTAACTAAAATTATGATTCAAATATGATTCAGATATCACAACGAAACCAACACCAAACAGATATCAGGATTGATCCCTCGCCATCGATTTTCGTTTACCATTTTAGCCTTAATAACTCATTGGGAACCTTAACTAGATAAAGCAAGAAAAAGAAAGACTACTTCAAAATTTATATTTCAAAATTAAAAATATTGCAGGAAGATGATCGCTAATGGACCTTATTATATTGAGAATGGAAACTTAATTTATAACATCTGTTTTTATATAATGTTAATGTCAACTATATAATCTTTTATTACAACTATCTTCCATAAATATTCAAGTACTTTTAATAAACCAGTGTAAAGCCGCATTCCCTTGTGTTGAAAACCCGCCTCTCAACCCCTATATAGCCAGACAGAGAGTCAACCCAAGTGTCGCACAATTAACAATGGGCTACATTTTCTTATTTAAAAACTCCCCAGTGATATTGCCAGACAAAATAACAGGAAGTAAATCCAGAATGCCACTTCTCCCCCCACCACCTGGTGTTTCTCTTTCTGCTTTAAAGATGCACCTTACCCGGATACAAACTTGGGTTATGATTATTACTTATGATAATTCGACTTGACGGCGCAAAAAGCAGAACTTGACACCACCAATGCCACCGATATCACCACCACCAAAATAACCAACAGCCGAGATGAAAAACCAAGACGACAACAAGGACGAGAAACATCAGCAACCCTTAGCAGGAGGAGCGGAAATAATGTGGTATAGACTCTAAGGATGAGTCTGAGTTTTGGAATTGAAGTTTGAGTTTTATTTTTCGTTTACTGCAATTGAGACTTCCGTCCCAGGACGAACATCAAAAACTGTTGCGTATTTTGCATTCCTCTCATTGTTTTCCCTTCACTTCTTTGTTTCTCCCTTTATTTTGGTTTTATTTCGTTTTTGTTTTTTTGTTTGGGGTGCGTTTCAGTCTGTCGCATTTGCACCTTCAATTAATGTACTAGCCAAAAGAGAGAAATAAGAAATAAAGTAACCCAAACAACCCTCCCCGTTCGTTCTTTTTGGCTGATCTTTTCGTGTGTGATTTATGAGGGTGCGATGGCCCAACAAAATTAAGCCACCCAGACAAAGGACACGTAGAAGGTAAAACATTTGGCATCTCACCACCCCGTTCACCCATCCACAAACTTTGAACTTTTAATTAAAAGTCAAAATTTGATTTATTTATGAATATTAGTATTTGACATAAGCAAAATACTCCGAGACTTGAAAGAAACTTGGAAGTGGAGAAATGAAATGTATCGCAATTTAGACTTGATTAGCAGTTAAGGACTAGTTTAAATACAATTTGAGAGTCAGGCCTATATAATAGGTATACAAATTTAAGCTTAAAATAAATATAAAATTTACATTTCTATACAAAATTTATATTCTGCTTTAACGATACCTTTTTATTTAAAGAATGTTGCATAAAAGGAGCCCTTACCCACTTGGCTATTTGTAATAATTATGAATGAACTCTGTGAAATTTTACTGAATTTCCTTTATTGTTTATGTAAGCATTGTCTCTGCCCTTACCCCCATATAATTCCACAGACAATTCGATCAGTTCCCAAATAATATTCCCACTAAATATTCACACCACAGATAAAATCCGCCCCGGGTAACCCTGGGCAATCGGGTTCGTTTGTTACCATATTGTCACACAGAAGCACGTGACATTGAGTAAAAACGACGCAGAGCTTGTGGGTGTGGCCAGGAGATGGGGTAGATGGTGGCAGAAGCAGGAGGATATAGTCAGTGACGCGTGTCCCGAGCATAATCAGGATTTGCATGCATCAACTGGAATGGAGTAATGGACATTAAGACTAAGGAAATACATCAAAAAGTAGAAGCAGTTGCTTCACCATGTCCATCTTCCATGTAGATGGAGGATCAGAAATAGAATATAGACACTCAGGGATGCGTTTTGCAGTTTCTTTGATGCGTGCAATATTTGTGGCAAACAAAGTGAAGAGATGGCCCAAGAGATGGGGGAATTGAAATGACAACCTTGACAACCGAAAAGTTGCATGCACCCTAGACAGTCTCTCTGCCGCGTGTGCGTCTAATAAGCCTAATGCAAGGGAAAGACAACTCGGGGGGGCTGGCAGAGTGCAGGAGGCCATGGTCAGAGAGCAGACAATATAGGCAATATTTTAAAGTGCCCGCCAGGCACACGACCAACCATCGAATCAACAAACCAAGCAACCAACCATCCAACCAACCAACCAACGTTTGTTGTCATAAAATTCCTTTAATTAAATTCATATTTGGACACACAACATTGCCTGATTTATGGTTCAAGATGGGGAGGCGTGTGCCTATTGGAAAACAATCATGAAAGTTCGGAATGTTTATATATTTCTTTCATTAATCTAATTGGATTTGCTTTTCATTTAATTTTGGCCAACTCTTCCCCCTTACTCGTTCCCCTTGTTCCATTTATTCAGGCAGTTTAGGTCTAAACCTTTAATTGCAAAGACATCACCAAAAAGGCACAACTCCAACTTCCTTTTTTTTTGTGATAGGTGCACTTTTCTCTCTTTTTGCTTCAACTATCTCTCAAAACTTTGCAATTTTTTTAGACACTAATTTGACATTTGAATTTGATATTTGAATTTTGTTTTAGCACTGCAAAACAAAAGAAATAAAAGTATCAGAAAACCTCAGAATATAAACGAGAGCCAAAATGCTAAAGTTTTATGACAGCATTTTTGGAGTTCTAACTAAAAGCGGAGCAAAAGTTTCATTTGTTATTTCTTAAAAAAAAAAATAAGGATAACATATTTTAATGATTTGATTTTATGCATGACAGTTGAATTTTAAACTGTGAAATTGGATTTTGGTTAACAAATCATTGGAAAAACAAATTTTTATTATATTTAACCACACATTTTTGTGTTTTCTATATTCTTTTCTATTTTATCGGCTTTTCCTCGTCTCTTGTATTCGAGTTGGCATCTTTTCAGCTTACTATCATATTTTTCATGAATATTTTTTTTGGCTTTTCTACGAGTATTATCTTAAAACATATTTTATTTCTTCATTTTTATTTACCAAATCTATTTTTTAAACTTTAAAATGTCTTTTGAAAATAACTTTTCCATTTTCCTTTCACTTCATTTGCATATTCTTGTACTGTCAGTGGCAAAACAAATGAGTTTGAGTCAATAAGAAAAGTACGGAAAATGCCATCCAGATAGGTCAAGTCTTGATAAATAGTTTTATGAGTTTTTAGTTTTTATTTTGGTGGAATATTGCATCTTGCGATTGCTTGGCAGTTCATAAGCAAACGAAAGGCAATAATAAACTTGGCAATCAGCTGTCAGTGCGTAATGGAAACTTCTCTCTAGTGCCAACTGGATGCGGATGCGGATGCGAAGCCGAATGTGAATGCAGCCCGAAAGGAAGACAAATGATTAGTCAGAACTCACGTGCTCTGCGAGCGGACTCCTTAAAACTGGCAGCCGGGAACTGGGTTATGCAAGCAAAGCGTGATCTTTTGGCATATGTGCATTTCCATGCACAGGAGCTATGCATTGGCGGTTAGTGTAATAGGATTGGCCAAACAGAAGCAGCAAGGGCTTTTGACCATTTTTCAAAATTCCCGTTCACGTTAGCTGCAACTGAAGAATTTGCCGTTCCTTTGGCTTGCTCCTTGTTAAATATGCCCGGCACGTTTGGATGCTGTTTACGGCGAAACAGGCAGACCGCCCAAGTCGTAAAGTGGCTGCTATTTACCTGGCAAGGCTCAAAGTAGTTGAGTAATGATGACCACGATGCAGCCACATCTATAACATATTGCAGGTACAGTAAGTTGTAAAACTTATACTTACAGAAAGATATGTATGTATATTTATACATACATTTCATACTTTTGGCAACATTTCTCCTTAATAAACCTTGACATTCCTTTGCATTTGACAGCACTCAATATTGCCCATCTGTGTGTGGGTCAGTAACCCTCCCTCCACCCATTCACAAACACTTGATGGGAGAAAGTGGGAAAGTGTTTGAGAGAGAAAGAGAAATGCCATAGCCAAACAGCAGCCGCAGCAATTGAATGTCAGTCACAAAAATGCAATCACAGTTTGACACAATTTTAACCGAGGCGCCACTTCAACACGTTGCAACTGCAATATCCCTACACACACACACACACACACACACTCAGTACTGAGGAGGTGGTTTGATAATGGGTTGGGAGGGGTCCTTTTCAGCTAACGCACGAATGACAACTCTGCAAACAGCACATTGACAACTCTTTAACACAGTTAAGTTGGCAGCGCTGCTTCGACAATCGATGCTGAAATGTAATGTTAATACTCTACCCAAAAAAAAAGAAGCCAAACGATAAAAAAAATCCTAACAAATTCCCTTTACACATGTGATAGATTGGTGAAGTAAGTTTCAGGATTTGTTCTATTAGAATTCGAAATTAAATACAGATTGAAAAATCGCTTTATATAGTGCGAAACTGAGAGTTCAGTTTAGTCGATGTCCATGAATTTCTAAACCCTTTTGTGGTCGTTGAAATTAACTTCAAAGTTTCAAAAGGCTACAGGTTTGTTTTGAAATATTTGTAAGATACTGTAAGAATTGAAAGCTGGCAAAAAAATATGTGTGTAGGTATAACTTGGAAAATTAAAAAGTGTATTACAGATTTCGATATGCTGTGGAATGTGCCATCTTTGTTGAGTCGGTGACGCGTGCTCGAGTGCATTTACACACTTTTACACACACACACATACACACCATCTGCCATTGCCATTGAATTGACATTTTTTTATACCCTTGCAGACAGTTTTATAGATTTGGTCAAACGTTTGTAAAAGAACACGTTTCCAAGCTCATAAAGTCTTGATCAGCATAAAATGCCGAGTCGATATAGACATACATATCTGTCCTTTCGTACACTTGTCTGGGTCGATAAATAGTTATCTCTCAGTTTAAGAGCTCTACTGATAATGCATGAAATTGAAGCTTCTTATTACCATTAACATCGAGTGTTGTAGGAACGATCGGTAGAAAAGATAGAGTATCTTTACCAAACTGGCCTATTAAATAGTTTTTAAGGATATATCGTTTATCATATCGCCAGAATCAAAGCCTGCAAAGAGTATATAATCTTCGAAACAGCCAAAGTCAACCTTTGGATATTTCGTTTTTTCGTTTTTCTCGGTTGTAGTTTTTGTTGTTGTTTGATTACGTTTTTATCTTCGTCATTTCAGTCACTGCAAAGGCAAACTTGATGTCTCGGTAAGGAAGAAGAACGAAAAATTGCATCGGGCAATATTTTACTGTAACAACAACATTTTATTGCAAACATTGTGCAATTTCACTTTAAACATCAATCGATTTTCATGCGATTTTTACGAGTAGTTTTACTTGTGCGCATTTCTATTGACTTCACTTGACTTTTGCCGCAAACAAACATTTCGTTTAATAAAATCAAAGAATTCTTACTTAAATATCCAGAGCCTTTCGATATGTAATGAAAACAAAGTAATCTAACTCCTTGAACATAAGCCATATCATACGAAAATGAGCTTCCTCGAGCGACAAATATGTCATTTGTAGATGAAACAAAACCAAGCTAACGATTACAATTGAAGATTAATTTACACTTGAAACCATTCAACATTCTGATGTAAATATGTATGTATGTTTATGGTTTTTGAGAGTTTTCTTTGACTATAATACAAAAAACACATTGAAATACTAATAACCCAATCGAATTGATAGCACAACCTGATAATCGATGCAAACACCTGTTAGTCATAGTTTGACCAATTGTTCGATATCAAAATTACATAGAACCCTCTCATGTTATCTACTCTACAGAAGGGTACATATTGGCAGCATTTATTGAACAACAAAAACTATATAATAATACTCTTTCAATTAGAGTATACTTATGCTTCTTATGACTTTAGTTTTTCTCCCAATTAATCATATGAAATTAAATGTATAAAAACTTAATCAACATGCTAGCCAAGTCCAAGAAAATGTCAAAAAGACATGTACTAACACATTTGTTCTTAATTGAGATGGGATTATGAAAATATAAGATAATTTGAGGAGAGCAGTCAGCAACTCCTTATCTATTACCGATATAAGCAGTTGTTGCTTGATAAAACGAAATATCTGTAAGAGTATACAAACATCGACATAATAGGCCCTCAGTTTTTTTGTTTTATTTAATGCATAATATAATATTTTTGCGATAAGCATTTTTACTATGTATCAACAGCTGTTGCCGACAAAATGTTGAGTCTATGCCGACGCCTCAGTGTATATTCAATGTTTAGATTTTAGTCTTGAAGCTACTCTGAGGGAGAGCGGATCAATTTCAAAAACTGACTTTTATAAACAAACTACAAATAATAACGACAAAATGTATTTGAGAACATTGACAGTGCTGATAACCCTGTGTATGATGCAGGAAGTTTTTATGCAAATGCGTATACCCGAAAGATCGGACACTGCCCAAAGCTATAACTGTCAGAATGATGTATCTGGATTTGCCTTCAATTTGTCTGCCGTAAGTATACATACATAGATTTCATTTATAGATTAACAATTTATAATTTTATGTTATTCAGTTGTCTGGCTATTGGTATGAGGCTGCTCGAGTGCCCAATCAGGACGTCTTACAGTGTCTGAATGTTTCGGTACCTGCTAATATTAGTACTGAAAATGAACTTGATTTGGATTTGAAATATATAAGCACTGTGAATGGTCAGTGGCAATCTACGGAGGAGATAGTGAGCTTCCCTTGGAATACAACTACTCAGAATGGTGTCTTTGATCTGAACTATGAAAGCGAATTGCTCAGTGTTAAAGTTACTTATAAAATGATAATAACAGATTATAATCGATTCGCATTAATGTGTGGCTATGCCACAGTCTCACCCGTTCCGCTCTTTAAGTTGTTTACACGAGAACGTGAACTGGATCCTCAACTGAAAACACAAATTCTGGATCAAATCGAAAAATACGCCGGGGATGTGAGCTCGCAAATTTTCTGGACAATGCAATCGCCCGATAAATGTAATTCTGGCATACGACATGGAATTCCAAATGGTTTTATTTTGCTAACAAGTTGGTCATTAGCGCTTTTTGCCTTGATGTGGTCGAAATTGAAAGAATAAACTACATATGTTAATAGAATAATGAAATTTTATAAAACACTTTCATATTAGTCAAATTTTTCAATAGTCATTGGCTTGTTGTTATCTAATTGCAATATATAATTTTTGCAGCCCACTAAATTAGTCAATGAATGACTCACAAAGAGGTTTCAATTTTTTTGTTTTCATTCACCATTTAAAAATCAAATTACCCTCAATTAGCTAATTAGAGATTAAGAACATGCCAATCTAGTTTGACAATCGATCCATTAAATCAGGCGAAATACTTAAAATACTACGTACTTAGATTAAGTGTCATAGATGTTATTATCAGCAACAAACCATATGGATTAGTCATAAATACATATTTATGAAAGTAAGAAACCTTACTGAAGAATACTTTTTCTAATTATTTACATTAAGTTACATTAGATCCATCCATTTGGCCTCAACAAAACTGAAGAATCACGATAAATAGCCAAATTTAATGAATATCACCGATAAGATATCAAATTTAAACAAGTTCACTCATTAGTCATGCCAAAAGTAGTCCATTTCAAGTCTAATGCCGATGATAAATTTAACCTTCTTATCAAAAAGCAGTTGCATAGAGAAGATAAACCAAAAGGTAAATGGTAGTTCATTAAGATCATTTCAAGATATGTTAAGCCGATAACATTTGCGGCATTTTGAATTTTATGTTCAATATAAATAAGGAATTTTAGTTTGCTTGTCTGCATATGATTATCTTTTGTGCGGCTTTTCTTTTCTTTCTTTTTTGCCCAACGAATTTTGGCTTTTTGCAAATATTTTTCAGCTGATAAGCTATTTGTATTCACATTAAATCAAGCGAACTATAGAACTTATATGTATTTCAATGCGGTTGCTGTTCGATTCAAGTAGGTAAAATAAAAGTACATAGACTGAAGCCAAAAGAAATTGCTTTGAGCTGATGAACTCGTGTACCGTGCCATATGTATGTATATATACGAGTATATTTTTTGTTCTTTCGATGGTTTTCTTTGCTTTTGGCAATTTTCATTTTCATAAACTGGAAAATAGGAAAACACAGCGAAGTACAAGCTGCATGCGTTTTGTTCGTGCTTCTTTGGCTACTCTCACTCTTACTCCAGCACTTTCCCTTCCCTCACCGGCTACCTTCTGTTCCTCCATAGTCATTGACTATCCGTCCAGTGTGTTGTCCAGTTGTGGTAAAGTCAATGAAGTGCAAAAACTTGGCTAGTGGGCGGTATATCGTATCGTTCGGCACTTTCATTGATTTGATGCGTTTGCGTGCCGCTTGACTTGGGTAAAGAGTCCAATCGACTGAAGCGTGGGTTAGACGAGGGGCTGGAGGGAGCTGGCACGAATGGTGGTCATCTAAAGCTGTTTACTTGCAGTAAACCAAGTGAAATTGAAAGCCTTTTTGCCCACGATAATTGTGTCCGGATCCTGCAATAGCTTCTGCTTCCAACCCAATTCCTTTTGCTGCTTGTGCTTGTTGGCTTTTCGGTAATGGGAGCAAACTATGTGTGTGTGTGTGTGTATGTGTGTGCACAACATGATTTCTTGGCTGATTCGGCTTACGAATCGACATAATCATGCGATGAGTCTGCACAAAAAAAAAAAAATGAGAAGGAAAACTCACACACACCCACATACAATGGGAAACTTTTTCAGAAATGAAAACGAAAGTTAATGTAGCACATCATAGGACAGGCAAAAAGGGTTAAGAACGAAGTGTGTGTACGTGTTCCAATTAATTTTGACATTTCTTTTTAATAGATGTCTTACAGAAATACACTTCTTTTCCTCGAGGTTCATAAATTATAAAGTTTCACTTGATTTATTTGAAGTGGAAGTTGCGGCTAGACAAGAAACGTGCTCCGTTTGAGAATGGTTGGTGTTCGGTTGAAGCTTACAAAGATTTTTCAATATTGAGCTATATGTAGTTAATGAGGAGTATCTACCAAATAATTTGTCGTATTAACATTTATCAGTGGACATTTAACTACAAACTGATCGTAGAGATAAGTTTCTTTTGTGAAAACTAATTAAACATCAATTTTACTGTAAAGGGTATTCGAAAATATACCTATATTTACTTCACACAAACATATAAATGTTATGTCTTTTGGTAGTAACTTTGGAACCGATTTTCAGTTATGATTTATATAATATTGTTAACAATACATGGTTTTTTTTTGGGTTTCAAAGTTTTTCTAAGTTAGCTTCTGATCTCTTACGAACTGGCAGTGACTTCTGTTGGTTTCTTGACTTCCGGTTGGGGCGAAGATTTGGGACGCGAATTAGCTTTACGATTGGGCAGCAGTAAAGACTCCAAGCCACCCAAAGGTGCCTCAATCGCTATATATAGAACATATGATATTATTACTGTGAAACCAAAATCTGACCAGAACTGCAACATCTGAAGAGAGGAGGGTGAGAATGCATACGATCCTTTTAACATTTTCATAGCCACTTACCATATCGTAGTCCGTAAAGTATGAGATTGTATGTTTTCGCCTGTGATTGATCTCCTGCATGAACATGTGCCAAATATAAACCGAATAGGACAGCCTCGACAATGGATGCCAAAGCGGCGAAGAGAGGAAACTATTAGCCAATCCACCATATCCTTGGATACAAGCAAATACTACCCAGCTCAAGGCCAAGGGCCAACCGATTCGTGTCAGGGTATAATAAAAGGATTGCTCTAGTGTAGACAATGAAGGACCTATCCAGCTGCCACCGGTGCCATAGATACAGGTGAAGATCATGGCAAGACTAAGCACCCAACCAAGCCATACAAATGGCCAACTTAACTGAAATCTTTTGCCGGAATTCAAATGTAAGAAATATCCAAAAAGAAAACCAATCAACCAAGGCGTGGCATGAGTATGAGTAGCATAATAAAGTTTTCTATCTGACTCCTCAGAGTTCATGACATTTCTGAAATATATATTGTGATTATGAGTTTGTTAAATAAATGAAATAAAATTGCTTACTGAAGGGTACGATACTCTCGGGATAATTCATTCAGTAACATGGTACTAAAGAGACAGCCGGAAAGCAAAATCACTAAAATACATATTCCGCCAGCAGCCTTTTTACCCCATTTATAGACAGCAATTAACAGAATGGGTGAGAACAGATACAATTGCATATCCACAGCCAGATACCAAGAGTGATTTAAACACTATTTAAATGAAAATTATAATTTTATAATTTGCAGTAGTCAATTAGTTATTAATCATTCCTACTCACCATATTCGAACTGGCATAGTTCTGTACATAGAGCAACGTTTTATACCAAGTTCTCTCGCACGCAGAATAATCCATGATACCGTAGTCCGCCAGAGGCCCATTGATCAACTGTGGCATGAGTTTCCAGTATACCAATATGGCCAAGGCCAATATGGGTGTAAGCCGAAGATAGCGATGAAGGTACATAAGAAAAATATTAAGTTTACCCTTTGATCTGGAAGAACAGAACAAGTCTTAGATAATCAAGCACGAGATGATTATAGAAATTTACCTCTCCATCGAGCGTAGTCCAATCACCACCAACAACAGACCGCTGATAAAGAAAAATGTGTCTACAGAAAAGGGAGCATGAAGTATAATCAAACTAAAAGGTTTTTTGAACCACTGTGAAATTAGAACGAAATTCTAAATAACCCATATTTTTTAGTATGTGAACTGTGTAACGTACCGTATTTAATGCCCACTGATTAATGTTTGGTCCCGACAGACCGTATACGTATTCATGTCCAAAGATTACCCAGATGAGAGACATGCAACGCAAGCCATGAAGGCAATCTATGACATTTGAATTCGGCTTCGATTCCACTATGCGGAATATGCCACGTGAATTTGCCCGTGCCGAGAAAATCTTTACAATTCGATTCAATTGATCTAAGAATAAAATAGAAATTTGATAACTTTAGCGTAAAGGATTAGTAACCTATTAATATTTACCTTGATCGTGGCAAAGGAAGTAATCATAGAGCGTGGCCAGCAATGTGGCAAATCCAAAAAGCGACAAAATCACACTGAAACAAAACAACTTTCAGTCGAGCTCTATCATATGGGAAATACCACCTACATCACATAAATGGTGAGGCCATCCAAAGGTTGACTATCGCCTGTTTGGCATCTATTCTCATTGATGCTAACAGAACCATTGGCACTTTTAAGTTGCAGTAAATGCTGCAACAATTGTCCTACAAGACGTTCCATCAATTGGGCCGTACACGAGTCGGGGAAGCAAATAGCGATTTTCATTTTAACAATTGAAATATCCAAGTCCATACCAAGTAAATATTTCGCTAGAGGCAACTTCATAAAACAATATTTGCCCTTAATATTCTGGCTAGAGGTAACGAGTTTGTTAATCCGTATACATTCATCGTAGTTGCCCAAATCGTATGTATTGCCATAAAGATATCCCGACGGAATGGAGCCCCAGGAATCAATCACTTTGAGAATTAAAATTTAATTTACAATTATTAAGATTATTCACATGCAGTACTCACTTTTCAGAGCCCAATAGCTGCCCTTACTAAAACTGTTCATCCACTGTGTTAAGTCAGCCACGCACTGGAAGTCCTGCTGACTGTATTCCATGGCCGAAATGTTTTGGAAATATTGAGAGAACTCCACACCCAAAGGACGTAACTCCAAAAGTTTAGTTGAATATATTGGATTCCCATTAGAGTTCCTTTCCAATTCTTGTAGCAATGATTTGGGTTCAATAGCCGCAATTATCGGTAAACTATATAAAAATACAGCTAAAGCACCGCTAATATTTAGCATGTTGTTTCCGGCAGGGCTTAACATTAAATTGTGAATGAATTTACACAAATCACCCGCCGTTTTATCTCGTCGAATAGATTAGAATCCATACGTTATCAATTTGTTTGACAGTTTGATTGCTTCTGGTTCTTGCTTTTCACAGGACCGCTTAATACCGTTAACAAATTGGTGCCCTTCTTTATGGTTTCAAATATTAATAAAATAAGCTTCGCCGCCTCTCGCATCATTCTAGTTCCGGCACTGGCTTTTCAAGTACTCATTTATATATCTGGAAGCTAGTGCTACTTTAATAATCTATGTATTTCATTACTGACCTATTGGATTTCAACATTTGCACAATTCAGATTAAATGACGCTATTTTTTCTTTTGTTATCTTAGCTCAAAATTGAAGCAAAAGTATCCATTATAAGTTAGTCTAATCGCAGTCACTAGACTCAGGTGTTTCAGACAGATGGAAATTATTAGACAGAATTACTTTTTCTTGTTATTATTCCTCGAATTTGTTCGATCAGCATAAATAATCAGCAAAATTGTGTTTCTCAACTTTAAAGTTTACCATCTTATACTTAATTTTATGGATTTTAAACGCTATATTAAAATAGAGGCCAAAGAGCAGTTATGAGAAGTTTCTGTTCTATGTAGCAAGAAGGAAAATAATCAAATTTCTTTGAAGGTCCAATGTGATATAGTCAATCGATTCCTTCTTCTAAGAAATACTTACAATACATACATATGTATATACTTTACATAAATTAAAATATTGATTATGTTTAGTTTAATCTAAATTAGATTGTGAAGTGTTTCATTAGTATTAAACAAAAGATTACCCAAATTTTTTGAGTAAAAACTTCAAATCAATTACCTATATTTCAACTGCAATATATCAAATTATTGCAAATTCACAATCTGACAAAAACACCTTTGCTTCTATATATGTCGGTAGCTGAATGCATGATAATGAGAAGGGAATTCAAATCGTCGATGCTTATAAATATAATCATTTAATACAAAGAAAGAAGTAAATTTAAGACATGGCATACAACAGAGACTTAAGATCAACTTTAAAGTGTATTTGTAATACATCTTGTAATGCACCTTCAGCCTTTTATCAAATTATATGACTACATATATCTCTAGCCAACGAAAATTAATAAAAGTTTCCCAAGAACTTAAAATATTTCTTAAGAAGCTACTGTGTCCTCTGTTGATTTATTGAGATGTGTAGGCGGTGAATCTTTAGCTTTACGATTGGGCAACAGTAAAGCCTCTAAACCAGCCAAAGGTGCCTCAATCGCTATATATAGAACATATAATATTATTACTGTGAAACCAAAATCGGACCAGAACTGCAACATCTGAAGAAAGGAGGGTAAGAATGTATACTTTGAAACCTTTACAACCTTTTTATAACCACTCACCATATCATAGTCCGTGAAATATGATACTGTGCGCATTCGTCTATGATTGATCTCCTGCATGAACAAATGCCAAATATAGACCGAATAGGACAGCCTCGACAAGGGCTGCCAAAGCGGCGAAGAGAGGAAACTATTAGCCAATCCACCATATCCTTGCATACAAGCAAATACTACCCAGCTCAAGGCCAAGGGCCAACCGATTCGTGTCAGGGTATAATAAAAGGATTCTGCCAATGTAGACAATGGTGGAGTTGACTAATTGGCCGAGTATGTGCCAAAGATCGAAGTGAACATTATGGCAAGACTCAGCAACCAACCAAGCCATACAAGTGGCCGACTTAACTGAAATCTTTTGCCACGAGTCAAATGCAAGAAATATCCAAAGAGAATGCCAATCAACCAAGGTGTGGCATGAGTATGAGTAGCATAAAACAGTTTTTTCTCCGATTCCACAGATTTCTCGCTTTTCCTAATAATGGGCAAAAAGTAACTATTGAAACTTTCTTCAAAATCTTTGGATTTGAGCTTACTTAAACTGCTTGGACAAATCACCCAGCAACATTGTGCTAAAGAGGCAAGCCGCAAGCAGAAGCATTAAAATGAATATTCCAGCTGCTGCCTTTTTGCCCCACTTGTAAAGAGCAATTAATAGAATGGGTGAGATGAGATATAACTGCATATCAACAGCCAAATACCAGGAATGCTTCAAACACTGTGTAAAGAACAAGAATCGTTATTAGTTTTACCAACACATTTTAATTTTGGCCACTCACCATATCTGTACTAGCATAGTTTTGTACATATAGCAACGTCTTATACCAAGTTCGCTCACAAACAGTATAAACAAAGAATCCTCGAATCGACAATGGCCCTTTGGCCAAATGGGGCAAGAGTTTCCAGGAGGCCAATATGGCCAAGGCCAAAATGGGAGTGAGCCGAAGATAGCGATGAGTGTACATCGAAGGAATATTAAGTCTACCTTTTGATCTGTAAGTTCAGCGTTTGTTTTAAATTGCCTAAGACTAAAATTCAAGAGATTTACTTCTGCATATTATGCAGATTATGCATAACCAACAATAAACCGCTGATAAAGAAAAATGTATCCACAGAAAAGATGCCATGATATATAAAATAGGCAAATGGCTTCTCCAACCACTGCAAAAACGAGAGAAAAAAGTCCTTAATTAAATCCTGCTAAGTGTATAAATATGTTGTCAAAATAGAAGCGTCGCTTACATAATGTAATTCCACTTGATTAATATTTGGACCAATCAATGCAAATATATATTCGTGACCATAGACAACCCAGATGAGAGACATGCAACGCAAGCCATGAAGGCAATCTATGACATTTGAATTCGGCTTCGATTCCACTATGCGGAATATGCCACGTGAATTTGCCCGTGCCGAGAAAATCTTTACAATCCGATTCAATTGATCTGAGAATTAAACAGAAATTTTATAACTTTAGCGTAAAGGATTAGTAACCTTTCAATATCTACCTTGATCGTGGCAGAGGAAGTAATCATAGAGCGTGGCCAGCAAGGTGGCAAATCCAAATAGCGACAAAATCACACTGAAACAAAATAACTTTCAGTAGAGCTCTATCGTATGGGTAATACCACCTACATCACAAAAATGGTGAGGCCATCCAAAGGTTGACTATCCCCTGTTTGGCATTGATTCTCATCTATGTTAACCAAACCGTTGGCACTCTCAAGGCCAAGTAAATGTTGCAAAAAATGGTTCCAGATAAACTTTCATTAGCTGGCTGGAACATGAAGCGGGAAAGCAAACAGCAATATCCATGTTAACAAGATCCAAGTTGCTTAGGGGCAACTCCATAAAACAATATTTGCCCTTAATATTCTGGCTAGAGGTAATGTCATTATTGATCCTTATACATTCATCGTAGTTGCCCAAATCGTATGTATTGCCATAAAGATACCCCGACGGAATGGAGCCCCAGGAATCAATCCCTTTAAGAATTAATTTTGAATTTACAATTATCATAATTATTCACATGCAGTACTCACTTTTTACAGCCCAGTAGCTGCGATTACTTATACCACTCATCCACTGTGTTAAGTCTGCCACGCATTCTATATCCTGCTGACTGTCTGCCAAAACCGAAATATTTTTAAAATATTGGACAAACTCCACGCCCAAAGGGCGTATCTTCTCCAAGTTTTGATGAAACATTACTCTTTTATCGGAAAATGTCGTTAGGCTGCGATCGAACCATTCGGCTTGAAAAGCCCCAATTAGGGGTAAACTATATAAAAAGAAAGCCAAAGCACGGCTAACACTAAACATGTTGATCAAGTCTAGTCTAACTTCGGTACTGTAAAGAATTGTTTGGCCCCAAAAACCTTTATATATGGTAGATTTAATAATATGGAAATTCACACGAAAACAGTTTGATGAAGTGTGTTCCACTTTATCGATTAGCCTGAGTGCTAGTACTTATGATAACTGTTTAACGGACAATGGCTTAATTATACCCTTCTTGAGTCTTTATTTCTGATATATTCTTAATAAACTTCACCAGAAAAGTCCATCTAGAGTCTAGTCCAGCTCTCTGCTGTTTTTACAAACTATTAGTATTTCATTAAAGAGCAAACCATATAATATAATAATAGGTAAAGAAATTGTAAGGGTATCTATGTACTCTTCAACATAAAAGCTCATAGTTTCTGGGAAACTTGAAAATAATATTTAATTTTATAATCTATAATCATCCAGATTACAAAAAACACATTTTAGTCACGTTATGATTTTTATATTTATAAAGCAAGTCATTTTGTTTTAAGGAAAACCATGATATTGTGTACTTAACTTAAGGTCAATATAATTTATTTTTACTCTTTGTTATCAAGAATTTGTAATATTTTTTTTATATCAGAGATAACAGAGATTTTTAACAGATAATCAAATCAAATTATACATAATTTAAAGTTCAGTTTTAAGCAACTCTGATATGCACTCAGATGCAATATTTTTGCCCTTTAACTCATCCCTAGCAGACATTGTTAATCTACTATGCAGAGTTTGAACTGTTTTAAATATGCAACTCCAAGTATGAATTATAAAAAGAGCAAAAAAAAAACTACCTAAAGCAAAAATCTCTGCAACTTTTAGAGTAAAACCAAAAGAAGAAAATAAAAAAAAAAGTAGACAAACCCATAGCGGCTAAAGAGAAACTAAAAACCGGCAGCACAAACATGCCAAACTATTAAAAACATGTCTTTGTCCTTTGGCTGGCTTTTGTCGGCGGCGGCGGTGGTGGTGCATATAATGAAATTCCTAACTGCTTTGTGCCCCACGAGAACGATGCCACTTGGCGGCATGTTGCTCCTCCAAAGACGACTCCTTTAGACCCGCATCCATTTTTAGTTTTTTCTGCTTTTTAGTTTTTTGCAGTATCAATCTAGGTGAAATATTAACAAGCGAGTCGGGACTTTTGTAGACGACGCTGGCAGCTCATAAAAATTCCTTAGCTCCACGACAGAAAAAAAAAATAACCAAAAGAGGGCCGTGTTCGAGTCGAAGTCGAGCTCTTTAAGCGGCGGGAAGCAAGCAACGCTGAGACAATAGACTTGAGTTAACTTAAATTGATTTCCAGACGTTGAGGGAAATGAAACTCAAGACAGACATTTGCCATCATCGTTTGTTGTGACTCGAAGGTTACTTTGACTCGCCTGCTAGCCAGCCAGCCAGCCAGCCAGCCAGCCTGCTGCACCTTGATTGCAAGTTATTTGCAATTTTGTGCAAATTTCACAAAACAGTGAAGGAGAAAAGAAAAAAAAAGAAGAAGAAACTTACAACAAGGAGAGAAAGAAAATGAAAATCCAGACAGGAAAGAGAGTTCTGCATTGCACTTGAAACATTTTTTTAAGTGCGCGCGAAATTTTTTATGCAAAAATTTTGTTAGAGCCATTGTTATGCCGGAAGTTTGATTTTGCCCTAACCAATTCTTTACAAGTTACTCCTTGGAGGTGTCTGCCTCACTCAGTTAGTTGCTCAATTTTTCGGTTTTATACAATTCTTTTTCATATTGAAATTGGCTATGGCACTTAATTTTGTGTCACTTGGGCAAATGTTTGTTAAGTGACATTTTGTAAATGATTTGCAAGCTGTTTGGGCAATAACACTTGGCAATTGACAGCTGAGAATCTTTCAGTTGCCTGGTGTGAATTATTGATTGTAGCTTTAAATTAGTTTGAATTTCAAATAAATGATCATCATATTTTCTAACAAATGATTGAAAAGTAAATGGATTGGGCCAATCAGAGTTCATAACTTAAAGTTAAATAGATTCAGCAGGATAATCGTATTAGCTACTTGAAAGTTTTTCTTGAATCTGCAAAATATCTAGAACCCTTTGGTTCATTTATCTCATGCAACAATAAGACTAAGTAGTCTGGCAATAAAACTTTAACAAATAATTCATATCACAGAACGGAGATCATTTCCAGCTGCATATCGTACGGAACTGGCACTTTCTCTCCCCCCTGGTTGATGTTGTTATTTGCCATTTGGCCAGGACCTATGTCATTTTTATCAACAAAAAGTCTGTGGCAAATAATTTTATTAACTTTGTGCAGACAAAACTTCGCGAAAACTGCAGTAGGTACAGTTTCGTTTTTCGAACTTTCTTAACTGCAATGCCATCCTTCTCTACCTGGTCTGTGTCGTATCTGGTAGGGCATATTTTATTATTATACTTTTGCGCAAATTACAAAAGGAGCACAACTAACGATGGCGACTTTAAGTTATATATGTATGCCGTTGTCCTTGCCCCTTTACGGTTCTCGCTTTGTCCAGTTGGTACTCCATTGTTTTTGTTGTTGTTGTTGTTACTGTGTTGGCACTAGCGACAAAAACTTTCGTCCAGATCTAATCAAAAATTCACTTAAAAAGTTTTTACTTGCCCGCCAGCTCCATGAATGACTTCAAGTGCAAGCTTCCATGACTGGGCTGGCTCCATTGTTGCCATTCCATTGTATTGCATCCAGTTTCAAATAGATGGCCAAGGACTCTAAGCAAGGCTTAATACCATAAATGGTACATTTTGCATTGAAGCAAACAGGTAAATAATCAACGCAGTGAAATTTTGTTAACAAACTTTCAGCAACAGTGAATAAGGCAACTTGAACTTGAATCTCAAGTTTAACGCCTTTGTTACACAATTCGATGGCTGACAATGAGTTTATTTTAAGCATGTGTTTATTTAAGAGTTATAGATTTAGATTTAGTTTATAAATTTAGATATAGACAAAGTGTCCTTAGAGATTTTACTGTAGACTCACACAGGAAATGTGCTCAAATGTAAACCAAAAATCATGAAAGGTATAAAAAACTGAACTAAGCGGCCTATAAAATCGCCTTTCAGCAAAAATTAAGCTTTTATTGATCTAAAACTGAATAGTCCATCGTTCTCAAATGGTATTAATAACTTTAACTAACAAGTGTGAAATTTAACAATAATAAGTTTTCAAAATAAAGAAGTTATTGATCTAATATTCCTCTAAAACTGAAACTAAAATTCATCACATCATACTGATTAGTAATGATAATTTAAGTAGTTGAAGATGCTTCTTCCTATGATGCATTGCCCATTTTTGACCAAAATTATTAGCTATTGTCTCTTTGCAAACGAAAAAATTCGCCTATAGATATGCAATGTTTTACCTTAGCCAAATATTGTCTAAGCATTTGGCATTAAGCAGCAATTGCCGAAAGGGAAAAGGTATTCGGGCCCTTTATCTTTCAGTTGATGTTATCTACCATATTTTTATTTGAAAATGTTATTTAGTTTAATATATGTAGCCAAAAAAGGGGGCAACATTTAAAATGGCAAATTCTACCCTTTTTTCCTCTTTGTGGACTTAACAGGGTGGTTCTAACGCTATGTCCTGGCATCCTTCTTTCTCGCTTTGGTTTGGTTTCTTTTTTTTTTTTGCTACCATATGCATTCCCTGTATGTAGTTATTATTCATTGTCGTGCTTCAGCAAATATCAAATAAAGTTTTGTGAGTTGCTGCTGGGGATAGTCCTGCTACTTCAACTACTTATGTATATATAAATTTTGTTTTCTTCTCCATATATATACACAGATTTTTTTTTCTTTGAATTTCTGCACATATGAGCTGGGCGTGTTTGTACTTTTATTGGCCACCACCCTAAATAAAGAACGGCAAAAATGAACAAATAGCAAAAAAAAAAAAAGAAAGAAAAACGAACAGGAGACGAATTTTTAATCGAAACATTTGTAGCGTGAAATTGTCGTTATGTTTGCATGTACACACACACACACACACACACAGATATTTATGTGGTATTTTTTTAAGCATCAATATGCTAGGATTTAAATTGTATTTCCCCTTATTGATTGCCTTTGCTCCTTCCCCTCTAGCAGAATGTTTATCCTCTTGCTCTTCCTTTGAGTCTTCCCAAGCTACTCCATCTATTTGTATGAAAAACTTGAACAGAAAATGCGCTGATGTGTGACATTGATATGTCATCTGAATGAAGGCAAAAAGCGTCATTAAAGACCAACTGGTCATTAATCATAATTAAATGAGCGGAACATTTAAAAAGGGTTTCCATGTTCATTGATTTTTCTTGCTTACTTAAATGTTTTTTTTTTTGTTTTTTTTGCCCCAAAAACTTTAAGCTGAAAGTTCAAACATTTTTTGTGCTGCTGCTGATGCTGCTGCTCAATAAATCTCAATTTTCTACAAATTAGGCGACGATATGCCAAGATGAAGATGAAGCCGCCTACCTGTCCAGCTGTCCACCTGTCCGAGAGCCATACATATGAGGTTCGAAAGGACTATAACTCAACTCAACTCGACCACTGATATTTGGCCTTTTCAACTCGCAGTTGCAGTGACATTTGCTCAATTTATCGTTATTTTTTGGTCAAACCAAAACAAAAAATCAATTTTCACTTTGAGCAGCAGCAACAAACGTAAAGAGAAAAATCCATACACACATAGAACTTTGAACTATTTCTTTGGTTCTGGTAAAGCATTTTAAGTGATTTATGCCTTGGAAACTGTTTTTGAAATGTGGCTTCAGTCTCGGGTCTAGAGCCTAGACGCGATACCAGAGACCACACCGGACCCTTCCTTCTTGCATTCAATTGGTTTTTGCGTGTGTGTGTGTGTGTGTGTGTGTGTTTTTCTTTTTGGCCAAAAGCCGAAGAGGAATGCCGAACACAAAACTGTCCAAAGTATACAAATTGGCTTGGCATGAGTTATTGATGATGCAGGCCATGAAATGAACGACCACAGGGAGGTATCAGGCTCAGCTCTCTTACTCTCCCTCTGCCCCCGCTAACCTCTCTTTATCTCACTAACTAACTAACTAACTAACTGACTGACTGACTGGCTGGCTGGCTGGCCATGTATCCTGGCTGTGGAAAACAAATGTCAGCCATTTACTGGCAAAAGTACCAAGTAGGAAAAGTTCCAGCCACCAGTAAAAATCCAAATGAGTGGGCCATATTACAAGAAAGCAAAACAAAATGAAGGAAGGAGAGCTTAATGGTAGAGAGAAAGAGAGAAAGGAGTGGGGTGACTTTTGGGTCTAATTGTGGAAAACTTTTATATTAAGTAAGTACTTTTGCATGGCATTTCATTTGTATTTGATCAAACCAACTTGGGGGAAGGGCCAATTAAGTTATAATTATTAAATGTCCATACTTATGCCTACAGAAATCTATCTCCTGCTTCTCCTTATTTGGCTTCCTCGTTTACTACTTTTCCCTCTCAATTTCTTTTCTTCATTAGTTAAAAGTTATTAAACCTTTTGTGTGGTAAATATCTCTTCTGCCTGGCATTTTCCTGAAAAGCAGTCGAAGAACCGCCACTAAAACCTTTGGCCTAATTAAACTATAATATGACATACTAATTCATATTCACTTCAGCTTATTAAAACATATACCAACTGACACATAAAATATGCATGGAAGCCCAAACCCAACCCCGAATAAAGATATATATAACAAGATCCATAATTCATGTCAAACCTCTTGGCTTTGGCTCCTGCCTCTGCCCCTCTCTGTCTGTGTCTCTGTCGCTGGCTGTGTGTAGTCTCTTATCACAGCCACCAAATCGTGTTATTTAATGTTGTGCTAATTTCTTGTAGAGTCAACAAAGTCACAAACAAATTCCACGCAAACCTCACACCCATCCCCAACCCCAACCCCTAAAACCAGGTGAAAGTCGTGACATTTTTGTGGTCATTTCTTGCTCATTTCCGTCAAGTGTAGCAACACGAACTATTTACAAATGACACAGACATTTAAGCAAAATGCTTCCGGACTGGTCAGCTGCGGGGGCCGAAATGACTTGACCTGAAAAAAAACAAAATTATGCTGGCTCAACATGAAAGGCCAGACGAAATATAAATTAACTGGCAACAAAAATATAAACTAAAGGAAACAAAGTCGAATTTTGAATGATCTACTAAAGAGTTTTAAATAAGAAAATAACCACAAATAAATCAAGTTATTCATGATCAATTCGATTCGTTTTTTTTTACTAAATGGAGGTCAAGAATCCTTGGCTTAGCTGAGTTTTGTATACTTCCTTATTTGCAGAGATAATTCTATGCTTAATGAGCACATTTTTGGGCACATTTTCAATATACCCCAGTAGAAAGTGTAAGAGTTTCCAAGACAAGGTGAGTTATGTAAGCCATTCAAAGAGAGAAAGGACTCACACACGAATTGAAACTCAAACTCTTGGGTGTCAGCGTGTCAATTGCCTGGAACTCGGCCTTTGCCTCGGACTTAGCCCTGCCCAGAAGCTCTTAATTAAGTTACAACCACAAAACCTGACAACGACAACGTCGACGATACAATTTCACTAATTTCCGTGCAAGGCGACACCAACAATCAGCGGCAATGTTTGAATATATATATATAAAAAAGGCGTCGAGTCGAGTCAAGGAGTTGGTTAATAAATATTGTCGCTTGACCATAGGACTCTGCCACACCCTCCTATCTCTCGCTTCTGCTTCTATTCTCTTTTTCCCCATCCACACCAATTTGGCGTTAAAAGCCCAAAATGAATGGTCAATATATGTGGCAACATAAATAATTTTTAGGGGTTGTGTAGCCATAGTTTATTCAATGTTGTTCGCATTTAGCGTGTTTGACTAACATTTCCGCTGCGTTTTTGTTTGCTTTCAATTAACCAAAACTGGCCATGGTCGATGTGGCTGCTAATTGAGTGCTGCGGTTGGGGCACAGAGAGCACAGGGACACAATGACAGGACATGATGGCAAACAGAATGTTTTTCAAATTGAAATATGATTGAAATTGTAAATACATCAGAATTGATGATGTTATCATAGCAAAAATATTACTAGATTATAGATAAATTTACTTTGATTTTAAGCAAATAATTCTCAATTAAACTAACGTAAAGAATTTCTTGTTCTTCATTTAAATTTGTTACCAAAAATCATCCATTTCAAATGTAATTTAAAGTACTTGAATTGTGGAATTGGCAAAAAACTTGACTAGACACACAAAAATGTTGCCGTTTTTCGATTAAACTACAAATAATTGCACTTGAAAACATTCTACAAGTAAAAATAATTTGCCAACAAACTTATCCACCAAAAACTATAAACCAAATGAAACAGCAAAATTTGCGCAAAATTATTCCCACACACACGAACACACACACACACACATACATACAGTTTACTCGCTTCAATTTCAATAATGTTGCACATTCGAGTGTGAACTGAACTGTGGAACACAAACAGAGGACGTGCCACATGCCGCCACTAACACTCACACACACACACACACACACTTATAGGGAAAACTATTCTAGAAATAGTTTGCCAACAAACACGAAGTACACATATCTGCCGGAAAGCCAAGGAAAAATTGTATTATTGACTAGCAATAAATTCTCTGGCAGGCAGGCAAAAACCCAATAACAAACAACTACTAAATTTTGTAGGCGAAAATGGGAAAAAGTTTTAATTAGCCATAAAGAAAATACAAGGAGAGGGCTCAGGGTTGGGGGTGAAAGGGGCATTCACATTTGATTCGCATGAGCGGCTTAAATTGTAATCTAAAGAGTGGAGTAGAGCCAAAACACAGAAATCACATGGTAAGGGCCAATCATAAGGATCATAACGCATAAAATTGGCTAATTCTCAGTTGAGTTGATGTAGCCTTGTTTAGGCCAATTTTTGAGAATCAATGGCCAATAAGTAGGCAACAGAAAAATCGTTTTTCTGGTCAGTCATTTTCTTTAGCTCTCCATGTATTGGCAATTGGCGTCGTTTACCATCATCGTCGTCATCAAGAAGCCATGCCAAGGAGCCAGACTGGACTGAAAGGAGCTCCTTTGCTGTGTCATCCACGCCCTCAAGATATCTTTTTAGCTGTGTGTGTGTGTGTGTCTCAGTGTGTTGAGCTTTTCAAGAAGTTAAGAATTCAATTGACCACAAAATCAAGATTATTATACGTAACGACAAAACAGAGGGGATATAGAAAGAGAGAGAGAGACCATGACACTGAGTGGCGTCAGAGCTTTGAGTAGTGGGCGGAGGGTGGGGAGGGGAGAAGCCGGTTTTCTGTGGTGAAGAAACCAAAAACCACTTGAATGGTGGGCGGTCAGTTTTGAAGTTTATCCGTGTTGAGTCGGAAATGCCACTGGCAGTGTCATTGGCAGCTATTGGACTGACCACTGGCCAACTGACTGGCTTAAGAACGCAAGGATATCGATACTTTTGGGGTTTTTGTGTTGAATTGGATTGGTATGGTTGTGATGCTTGTGGTCTAGCAAATGGAGTGAAGAATAATGGCAAAGGGGTAAAAAGCATATGGTAAAAGCAAATTCCAAGAATCTCATTTCCATTTCTTAAAGCCTTTTCTACAGCTCTTCCTTCCTTTTCGCCTAGTTATCTTTGTACTTCGACACAGGATACACAGACACACCTGAAGACCCCCCATTGTTATGCCGAAAAGCGGCTTTCTTTGAATTATCTTACAGTGGTTGAGTAGATGGGTGGTGGAATGGTTGGTTGGGTGGGTTGGAGCCCCTTCCGCTTATCTTCTACTTTTGGGCTAAGTCTTAGCGCAAATTTTCAAGTATTAACGCTCGCATCTTTTGGTGGAGTAGAACTTCCGCCTGTTTGTTTGCTGAGAGGCTTACCAACTACACACACAAGACAAATTGCAGATTCATATACACACACACGCCACCAACACACACACACACACGCAGAGGGATAGAGACAGGATGGATGGATTTCGCTGCTTTGGGCAAAAATAATGGAACAAAGCAAAAATACATGGAAAAAATCCATATTTTATTTTGATTATTTTCCGGCTTCCAAGGCAGGTGTCGATTTCGTTGCTTGTCTTAGATACCCTTACAGCCAAATCGAGTACATTGATTTCCCTTAAAACTTGGCCCAAACAATATTTATACTTAAACTTTGTCAATAGAAGTTTCAAAAGTGATAATTGTTAGTCAATGGTATTTGTAAAGACAAAATATTTAAGAAAAAGTTATCTAATTGAATAAGTCATGGTTGATCAATAAGTGAACTTTGACCTAAGTTGAAGGACTACCCAAAAGGTAATTTAAGATAAGATTTACTTTTGAAAGAAAAGCAAAGGGAACCAAAATTTGATATAATACCTCCAAAAGAACCTAATCAAGTTAGACCAAAAATGTTTCTCACATTAGTTTGAATACGAAATTTTCGTAATCAATGATTGCCAAAGGTGATAGACATATTCAAAATTTCGTTGTATATATAAAATCTGTATATAATCGATTAATCTGTTAAAACATCAACTTTTCCAAGGGTATACAAACATCATCAAAGTTCAAGTTTCTATATATTCTTCTTTTTGATGAAATTATATTTATCCACGCCTCTCATCAACTCCAACTCTGTGGCTTCTTCTCCGCTCCCTCTCTGCCTCTCCCTCTATCCCTACCTTTCCGTCTGATGTCAATCAATTTTGGTCGCACACAAAAAAATGTCCTTTTGTAATGGAAAAAAATTATTGAATTTGTCAACGACTGGCCTCGGGCTCTAAGTTTTTGCTTTAACTTGGGTGTTTTTTTTTTTTTTGTTTGGCTCAGCTTTAAGCTGAAAGATTTATTTGCCCGTTGTGTAGGTGTCAGGCAAACAAAATTATGTTTGAAAACGATTTTCTACCTTTGCCATCATACATCATCAGGGGAGTGTGGTGCGGGAGGGGGCGGGCTAACAACCCTCCAACGTTAACAAATTTCTTTGCGACGTTTTTAAATTTTTCGTTTTCTCCCGCGTCGTTTTTATCCTCCCAGAGAGGCTAATGTAAATCGCATGTGCCAGTGTGTGTATGAAGCTGCCCTCAACCTTATTTAGTAAACCTACCAAAAAAAAACACTCGCACTCGCACACACACACACATACAAAGTGATTTGTTGACAAAGAAATTTTTTAATAATTCACAAAGTCAGTGAGGGCCAAGGCGAAAATCTCATTCAGCATAAGTGATGATGTAATTTTCGCTAAAAATTGAAAAAATCTTCACGCAACTTAAGGAGCGGGAAAATTGTGAAGTAAAGATGGACGGGATAAGGTTGAAGGGGGGGGATATAAGGTAACCCCTCAATCCGCACATAAAATATGTTGCAACAATCTGTTGGCCTGACTGTATGCTTCTGACTATGATGAATGTGGCACACACATGCCTTACCCTGATTTAACTGACTGACTGACTGACTGACGAACTAACTGACAATCATGCCATGCTTCCAACCATCTACAATTTTAATATGGAGTCAGTTAAGTTACATATATACTCACCAAAAAGTATGCAAAATATACAACCAATCTTTGCAAATATATTCAACATTTGAAGACACTTGATGGTCCAAGGGGTTAAGGGCTGGTCAATAGAATATTTGATCATTCAATCTCAATACTGATATAGTTATTCAATGATCATTTGCTCAAAACATTTAAATATCGAATTAAGTGCTTAGTTTTATATAGAAAATGTATTAAATTTCATTCGATGGGCAAGAAAAACATCTTACAAATATTTAGATAAAAAGTATTGACAAATTCTTTTAGTTCTCCTTTCAAAATATATATAAAAGACTTACAGACTAATTATTTAACCATTAATCATACAAATTAAATATATTTGCCATGTGTTAAGTTTTAAAAGATTGAAATCCATTTAACTATTGTTGAGGGTTCCTTATTCAAAGTATTTACTTGAACACCCCTTCCATTTTCACTTAAAGGTCTATTACATATCTATCTCTAATGAAGCACATGATGTCCATGTCTATGACTCAATGTCTGGACGAGAAGGGACGAGTCCTGCCAGTCAAGTTAGAGCCATAATTCTTTGAGGCAAATGATAGTTGAGTTGAGTTTAACCACAAGTAAAACAAGCAACGTTCTTTTAATGTCCAATGTCCGTTCTTGAATGTCGATGGCCATGTGCATGGCTCATTAGTTTTTGCCTAATTTGAAATGCAGGCTTCGCAAGGGGGGTGGGAAGATGGTGGTAAACTGGATGGTTTGTCCGTTGCTTGGCCTAATGGAATTCAATCAATTTTCATTTATTTCGATTACGAAAGTCGCACCACCAAGACCCAACTGGAAGAAAGCAGCGTCCGTTCGTCCATGGAGTGGTTGGGGAGGGGGGGAAAGATGTCTTGGGACTGGCAATGGGTGGGAATCACTTCATCCCCATGGCATAAATGGGAACTGAAAAATTTCTTAATTATCCTGACGTGAAACTTGGCAGCGGGACAGTTTGTTTGAGGTTGACATGCTCCTTGCGTCCTTCCGTACAAAAAGCAAGACAAATGGCTCCTAGCCACGGCAAAGTGGACCCAAGAAAGAAGAAAAATAAAAAGCAAAAAAAAAACAGTTCTTTATGGAAAATTTTAAAGAAATATTTGAGGATTTCTTTTAAAGCAATGTGCAGATCAATCGACTACGACTACGACTGAAAGCAATATGCCACCCAATGTCAATACAACAATACAACCAACACGAGCGCCATGAAAATCCTCAACATTTTCCTCGAAACAAGCAAAAGCAACAACTACAAAAGAAATAAAAGGATGAAAATGCTGAAAAGCATATAATCTGCTTATCAAAAGGCTGCAGTCCTCTCCTTATATTTAGATATACATATCCCTTTTCCTTTCCACTTAACTCTAGCAAAAATAAAAAACAAAATAAACCAAAGGGGGAAACAAATGAAAACCAAAAATGAAAATAAGTAAACAAAGAAGTGAAAATTTGATTTGCATTTCGTTAGGCAAAAGAGGAAAATTAAATTAAATTGTTCTCGGCTTTGTTGTTTGAAGATATCACAAAAAAAAGGAAACACAAAACAACGGAAAACTTTTGATACCAAATGAGAGAAATACATATTTCGCAGCAGTTCCTGCCATCAGCAGGCAAATTATTATGTAACCAATATATGAGCAAAGAATACATACAAATGTTTATGCTATAAGGTAGATATATCTTTAATCGAAAAGGGCAGCAAAAAAATAATTGAGTCAAACCAGTCAAGTTCATTAAAAAGTCCAAATGTTAACTTGAAATGCAATATAAAAACCAAAATCAACAAACGAAGATCCACGAAGTTTTAATGCCCTGCAAAAGGCAACTAGAATTTGCATCTTTAATAAATATAATTTGTATAATACTATAAATATCTCTAAACAATAATTCGTAATAATTTTCTTCTCAAGTTCTGTGGGATCGTGATTAAATGTCTATAACAGATTTAATTAATAGTTTTCCAGTGTGTTCTTTTAATTTAATTATACATATCTTTTCAAAACTTCACAAACTTAGTCCAACTATCAGAAACGAGGAGTCTCACCCTTCTTGTAAAGCAAAAAAGAGTAGCAAATAAAATCTGTAAGTTAAATCTGTGGCCTGCCTTCAAAGGGACAGACACAAGGGACAAAGCGCGACAATAATTTGGAGGGTATAGAACGTGTGATACCCTACAAATATGTTCACAAACTAAGAACATCTTCAATGGTGGAACGAATAACACATTTTACGTTCACTTCTAATGAAAATAATAGTTATTTTAGCAAAACTTTTCTTTCCTTTAAAATATCTTACTCTAGTTTTAAATTGCAGATAAAATCACACACAAATTCTTTCGTCTCTTTTTTAAAAATTTCATTGATATGCTTAAAACTTTATTAAAATTATTAAAATTTCCAATTTAGGTTTTTGCTTCTTTATGATGCGTTTCAATCTCGTGATTAACAAGTCATCATCATCTAACCATCAATTTAAAGGGTATCAAAAAGATGCAAGCAACCAGAGGCAAAAAAGTAACTTTTGCGCCTCAATTATAATGAGAAAAGCAAACGAATTGGAAATAATTTTCAATTCACTTGTTTCCCACCTACTTTCGTACCGCTTTAATTTTTTTTGGCAACGATCTTCAGATACTTATTTATGCGCCCTTTGTTTTCATTATTTATTTCCTATATATTCCGTTTTGCATGCCTCACAAAATCAGAAACAGACGCTCCCCTTTTTATTTTTATAAATATTTTTTTCTCTCCGTTGTTTTTTTTTTTTGGTTCCTGAGTTCCTTTGCTGTTGGCCCCCGCGGCATAGGTTGGCATTTTATGCGATTGATAAAGCTGTTAATTTTTTCGTGTTGTTTTTTTTTATTTTAGGTGTGGCTTGTTTGCAAAGGAAGTTCACACACACACAAACACACACAAAGAGAGAAAAGTAAAAAAGGCGAAAAGCCTATGGCTATAGAAATGAATTATTTATATGTACATATACATATATAGATGTGTATATAAAATTGGTCTGAAAAAAATACCCAAAAAAAAATCAGCCATAAATGAATGAACATGTTAAACTCACAATTGATTGGGAAGGATATACGGAAAGACAAAAGCCAAAAAGACAAAGGCAAAAATTATGTAAAGTCAAAAAAACTGCCAAGTAAATGATAACTTAACTTATGAGCAATGAATTTTAGATACACTTATTTTAATACATGTCTTAAAGGATCTGGAATAGTTAACATAATGTTGATCTCTTCAAGATTTCGCAGTTTATGGAACACACTTAACAATTTGGAGATTTATAACCATGAATTGTTAAGAATTATCTTAATTGAATTTTCAAAATATATTTTATGGCGAAAAAGCTTGTTTAGCCTTTCTTTTATAGAAAATACTAACGGTTGCCTAGAAAGAGTTAATTGGCATTGAATTGGTTATAAAACTAAAATAAAATGGGATATTTGTGACGATTGTGCCTACAATTTTTCATTCTATCTTCTCCCTTAACTATTAAAATATAGTCTGTAACTTTTTCTTCTAATTCGGTTAAATTGGTGAAATCAAAAGGAGTTTTTCTTAAGAAAGTATGAATATCATTTGTTATGTTAAAATAATTGGCACTTTATATTTCATATCCTTATGTTTGTATTTTCAATTCGAACAATAATTGGCCCCAAAAACACTTAACAACTTGCCATACTTGGCCATGCAGCTGAATCGTTGATAGCATCGAACGCCCTCACATGAAATTTTTGGTTTTTTGGTTTCATTTGCTTGCTATAGCAAAATGAAACCCTTTTTTTGTGCCCAAGGTGCAAAAATAAGTAGTTAAATTGCATTTGGTTTGGGTTTGCACCTGTTTATCTGTATATTTGTAATAAGTGTATAAGAATTTAATTTGTATGTGAAGGTATGTATGTATATATGCGATTTAATTAGTGGTATAAACTTGAAGAGCAGAGATCTATAGTTTGTCCTTCGCATAGGACAAACCTATTCACATAGTTGGATATAGTTTATATATATCTTCATTTCATTGATTTCAAAAATATAGTTATCTCAATATGAACTTAATATAAAACGAATGTTGAATAATGATTGAATTAATCTCATCTTTAAGAATTTTCTCACCAATTGAACTAACAAAACATTTATACTGAAAAAGATATTGGTTTTGTAATAATGTTGAAGAAATACTTAGCCAAATTCATATTAATTTTAAATGTATTATTATTGTTTGTATAGTAAAAGATAAGGGTCATGAAAAAAGTCTTTATAATAAAGAAGTGACTTTCTTTTGCTTCCGGATCGATTGCCCACATAAATTGTTTGCTTTTGCAAGCAACTTTTTTTCTCGCAGTCAATTTCAAAGATATTCTAAACTTTCTATTTAAGAGATATATGAGACTTTTGCCTATGTATTACCGTTATCCTTTGTGCTTATCTTATGTTAGCCTCTTTTTTCTTTTTTCGTAATATTCATATTAATTAATTTCCATTTCCGTTTTGTTATCATTGGTCAGGGGGCAAATTTTTACCTTTGTGTTGCTGACTAGACAATTAATCAAGTTTAATTACGTAGCCAGGGACGAGCAAATACTAAACGCGAAACGTCCTGGAATGAAGAAAACCCTCTCCAAAAACCCATCTCGATGGGGCCGAAATTGTTAAGCATTAATCACTTGAATATGTTTACATTTCTCATAGCCATTTAGCCGGGCATGTGTGCATTGCAGATACTTTGGTTGGAAGGGAGGAGGCGCAGGGGATCGGTCAAAAAGACACGACACGAATCCGACGACGGCTCACGTAAACAATACATTTGGATTGAGGTGGGTCATTTTAATATTTTTAACGCTGCGATAAAAAGGCAAAATGGACTTTGCTGGTAATTAAAAGTTTTTTGCAGTATTTGTTACAGTAAAGTCAATATGCAGCAATTAAGTATGTTTTCTTAGCTTTTAGTAACTAATTTAGTATAGAAAGTTGTATTATTCAGAACAATTCTAGAGTCTAGAGTCTAGACATATAAGTTTCCATTCAATATCTTAAATATATTTTTGTGCCTGACGGAAAACATGTTAGAAAAGGACGAATTATATTGTTCATATAGAAAGTACTTTAAATAAAACTAGTAAATTAATTTGTCTGAACTTTGTACTCTTCAAATGTTACATCAAATCAAACCGTTTCTTTTGAAGGAAACTATAGCGTCGCCATCTAGCGAAATATATTTTAATCTCTTACGTTACGTTACGTAATGAATATCGAACAATCGAATGTTTCACTGACACTCGATTCAAAAATGGCTTAAAAAGTAATCGATTAAGCAATCGGGATTTCAGATTTGAAAATGAATAACTTATTACAGACGAATTCCTTGACACAATGACAAAATACCTAAACGGAAACGATTGTGGATAACGAATAATTTTTTTCAGAATTTGGGGATGAAATAAATGAAGAATAAAATGAATTTATTATGTAAATTATGCAGTGAACGAGAGTGAGTACATTTGGAGCCTCTTAAGAAGCAAAATTATAAATATAAATAATAATATAATAAATATATTTATTTCAGCTCGGGATCGGCCAGATGGAATTCTAGAATGCATAAAAAAAGAGTAAAAGAGAAACTGCATTAATGCAAATTTTTGAGAAGCAGCTCTTAGAATTGGTATTCAGGATTAAGGGGAAAGGCATAGCCTTGATGAGGCCTCCTTGAACTGCACACATTAATCACATAGGCAGTAGAAATGTCTTGTCTAAGAAAGATTTCCCCAAACATAAGTGGCTTATATCCAGGTTATCTAATCAACACACGCTCTCATTATAAACTTAGATTAACTTTAATGATAGAATCCACAGATACAACGAGCCAAAAATACTTTGTTTGCATTTATACACATATTAATTAGTTAGAATAATCTAATTGATCAAATCTGAACCACATTCAGGATCTCATGTTGTAGAGAGTAATTGGCACAATTTTCTGTGTCTCATTTGTCATTTATTCAGGCATTAGTTTCTCCTGTGTCTCGCCACTTGCATCGATTTTGTCGACTTCACTCCTTCTCCTCCTCCTCAAGAAGTCAAACATTCGCTCTCCTACGCCAAACTGCTCCCCATCGGCCAGCGATATGGGTAGCTTTTTGTTTGATGTCTCAGGTAAACGCAAGCAGAGCCACGTGCAGACAATGAAGAGCAGGAAAAGTATAATTGCCGGATCAGCCTTACTATACGTATCCAAATATTGAATGTACGGCGATAGGAAGGATGCTGCTGCTCCAGCTATTGTTCCCACTGCCAATACTTGCGATCTCACACAGGTGGGTATAAGTTCAGTGCAGAACTGCATGGTGGCTCCGGTGGCAACGGAAATTCCAAAGCGGGAGGTCAGCATTAAAGAAACCAGCAGTGTGATACTGGGCTGCTTCCAGATGGTCAGAACTATTCCATAGGCGGCTACAAAGAGTCCAGTGACAAGAACAGAGCTCACAAGAGTAAATTTGCGTCCGAATCGTTCCTGAAGTTGAGCCTGCATCAGTGCCGACGGTGGCAGAGTCAAAGCATTCAGCGTGAACATAATGAAGGGTGAAATTCCGACGCCCTCCACATTGCGAGCCATCGTGTTGAAGCAAACTGTTATTATCATGCTGGATGAATAAATAAATAAAAAACCATAAGTTTTTTTGATTCACATCAGAATTTACAGACTTACTAAAGAATAAGGACTTCGATTACCATTTTTCTCAAACGAGGTGTCTTCAGGGCATCTAATAATCCTGTTTGGTTATGAAGTACTTCTTTAGACTCAGTAGTATTCGTACTTCTTTGAACAGGATCCCCCGAAGTTATTAAACAATGTTTACGAAAATCATTAAAATCCTCTTCACTGACTTGTTGCCTATTAAATTTTGCCACTTCCTGCAGTCTTGATATGGCTCCATCAATGTCATTCCGGGTGATTAGCCACTGGGCACTCTCCTGTATCAGGAAATAAAAGATCGTAACCAGAAGAGAGGGAAAAGCCATCCACATCATGTAGCTTCGCCAGTCGTCCACAAATCTTGCCTGCCAAGATGTACTTATCAGTCCCAGGCAGAAGCATATACCCATTACTGTATTGGGGCCAACATTACGTAGCGACGGCGAGACATATTCGAGAACTGAGGAAAGAGAAGTTAAAGAAGATTTCTAATGGGAAAAACTTGTGTTGTTTTCTTATTTCGATTATTTGTACCTGATAAATACATTAGATATAAGTTAGCCTCTGCCGCAAGTCCAGAAATAAAGCGAAATGCTGAGTATGTGGCCAAATCCTGGGCAAAAATTGTGGCGAAATCACCCAAGAAGCCACACCAATTAGCCAAAATCAATGTTTTAACACGCCCTATACGGTCGCCTAATAACCCGAAGATAAATGTGCCAATCATCGAGCCCACAAAGAATAGACTCTGCCGCACTCTTCCCTTGAGAGCTGCATCACAGACCCAATTGAACTATAATTTAAGGGAGAGATAGTCTTGTAGACAGAATCCAAATAGATTGATAGACTCACCTCGGCATTAATGCTAACGAAATCGAAATCATAATCATAAATCCAGCGTTCACATTTCTTATCACTAATAGTCACATTGCCACTAACTAAATCTATGGCATCGAGACGGGTACACGAAGGATCCATAAATTGTGAGTACGATTTTCCAGCTCTTCATGATGGCACCAATGATCGGGTATGAAACCGATAATATTCTGGGAGAAGAAATGCCTCGAAGTGACAAATGTTATGTAGCCGTAGAGTCCCAGCAATAAGTATTGGTAGCGATGATTATCCCCACACTTGGCTAGTATCACATCGAAATCTACATTCTTTGACATGGCGTCTGTTCTTTTCTACTGCCGAGCTCACAATGCCAGCTACTACTTCTCGTGAATACTTATGAGTGTATTATGCTACGTTCTGACTGTTGTAAAACTTATCTTTATATTCTTCATGTCATATTTATGTAGACTATAAGAACAACATAATCATCTGGACATACAAACAACATTGGGGGTTTTATTAAATTTCTCTAAACATTCTCACATATATTTCTGACATTAAAAATGCAGATTTTCACTCCAGCAAATTCAGCAAAATCAGCGATAATTAGAAGTAATTGTATGTACATATATAAATTTGGAAGAAGTTCAATCTAATAAGATACTTAAGTATAAATAGAACGTAAATATAACTTACACAAAGGGAAACATAACTATCATTTAAACAACTAGACGGAACACTACAGAAAATCTTTTGTCTATGAAAGATTTCCCCAAACATAAGTGGTTTATAGCCAGGTTATCTAATCAACACACGCTCTCATTATAAACTTAGATTAACTTTAATGATAGAATCCACAGACACAACGAGCCAAAAATACTGTGTTTGCATTTATACACATATTAATTAGTTAGATTGTTCTTATTGATAAAATCTGAACCACATTCAGGATCTCATGTTGTAGAGAGTACAATTTGGCACAATTTTCTGTGTCTCATTTGTCATTTATTCAGGCATTAGTTTCTCTTGTGTCTCGCCACTTGCATCGATTTTGTCGACTTCACTGCCTCTTTTCCTCCTCAAGAAGTCAAACAATCGCTCTCCTACGCCAAACTGCTCCCCATCGGCCAGCGATATGGGCAGCTTTTTGTTTGATGTCTCAGGTAAACGCAAGCAGAGCCACGTGCAGACAATGAAGAGCAGGAAAAGTATAATTGCCGGACCAGCCTTACTATACGTATCCAAATATTGAATGTACGGCGATAGGAAGGATGCTGCTGCTCCAGCTATTGTGCCCACTGCCAATACTTGCGATCTCACACAGGTGGGTATAAGTTCAGTGCAGAACTGCATGGTGGCTCCGGTGGCAACGGAAATTCCAAAGCGGGAGGTCAGCATTAAAGAAACCAGCAGTGTGATACTGGGCTGCTTCCAGATGGTCAGAACTATTCCATAGGCGGCTACAAAGAGTCCAGTGACAAGAACAGAGCTCACAAGAGTAAATTTGCGTCCGAATCGTTCCTGAAGTTGAGCCTGCATCAGTCCCGACGGTGGCAGAGTCAAAGCATTCAGCGTGAACATGATGAAGGGTGAAATTCCGACGCCCTCCACATTCCGAGCCATCGTATTGTAACAAACTGTTATGATCATACTGCGGGGCAAATAAAGAGAATGTAAGCTATATTTGTGTCAAGGAATTTAAGCATTTGGAGCCTTACAAAAGAATGAGGACTTCGATTACCGTTTTCCGCAAACGAGGTGTCTTCAGTGCATCTAAAAGTCCTGGTAGTTTATGTGCAACCTCCTTGGACTTAGTACTTTCTGAACTTTTAGAACAATGTTTACGAAAATCATCAAAATCCGTTTGACTGACTTGACGCTTATTGAATTTGGCCACTCTTTGTAATCTGGAAATGGCTCCATCGATGTCATTCCGGGTGATTAGCCACTGGGCACTCTCCTGTATGAGGAAATAAAAACTTGTCACCAGCAGAGAAGGAAACGCCGTCCACATCATGTAGCCGCGCCAGTCACCCACAAATCTTGCCTGCCAAGATGCACTTATCAGTCCCAGACAATAGAATATGCCTAGGACTGTGTTCAAGCCAATATTGCGTAGTGACGGCGAGATATATTCGAGAACTGAAAGAAGAAATATAAATTAGTTGACGGGCTATGATGGTTTAGAAAACAAATTTCCAAAATATTTCATAGGCTTATAGTTTATATCGAAAAATGATTTTTTAAAAGAAGTTTTTAAAAGTCGAAATATTTCAAAAGTTGCAATTCGTAAAAGACTAAGTTTCTTGGTAGTTGACTTTGATAGTAACATTCTTTATAAATTGCCAAAAACTCACATCTTTTGATTTTTAAGTGTGGAACTTACAAAATTAGTGAAAATTACAATTCTTTCTTTTGAAGTTCCAACTAATTAGAAGATTAGTTTTATAACTAATTCTTTTTCTTTTTTTTTGTTCTATAGAAATTCTTTAAATTCTATACTGAAATAATCATTTAAGATGCCCTTAAGATGGCATCGCCTTCATTATAAACTTCTACCTACCCAATATATACATAAGATATGAGTTGGCTTCAGCCGCTAGTCCAGAGATAAAGCGACTTACTGAGTATGCAGTCAGATCTTGGGCAAAGATTGTGGCAAAGTCACCCAGAAAGCCACACCAATTGGCCAAAATCAATGTTTTAATACGTCCGATACGATCGCCTAATAGTCCGAAGATAAATGTCCCAAACATGGAACCCACAAAGAAGAGACTCTGTCCCACTCTACCCTTGAGAGCTGCATCACAGACCCAATTGAACTACAGATGGAGAGAGAGAGAGAGAACGGGTCTAATGCGATAATAGTGCGATAATCCATATTGATTGGTAAAAACTCACCTCGGCATTTATGCTACGGAAACCGTAATCATAGTTGTAAATCCAGCGATCGCAGCGTTGACTGCTCACTGTGGCATTCATTGCTTCATTGCCATCGATCCAGTCGAGTCGTGTGCACGAGGGATTCTCATATTTAGCATAGATAGCCTCGATTTCGGCAAAACTTCGATTCTCCAGATGCTCATGATGGCACCAATGATCGGGCATAAAGCCGATTACATTCTGTGAGAAATAATGTCTCGAAGTGACAAACATTATGTAGCCGTAGAGTGCCAGCAGCAAGTATTGGTAGCGTTTGTTGTCCCCACACTTGGCCAATATCACATCAAAGTCCACATCAATTGCCATGGCGCTGCGTCGTTTGTCGCTCGTCGTTTGTTTTCGTTTTCGATTTCGCTTTGGTTTTTTGGAGACGGTGGGGCTAGCATGCACTCTGAGATTCTACGAGTTTTTGGAGACACATAGAGTCGTGGCCCGCTTTAGTCGTGAAGGTGGAGGCGTTTGGTGGGGTCGTCTGCTCTCCGTCACTGCCACGCACGTACTGCCAGCTGGTGCTCTGTTCTCTCCCTGAATAGTTAAGAGCTGAATGCGTGTTGTGTGTATTGTGAAAGCGACAGCGACCATAACGATACATTGGGAGTTGAATAAATATGTAGTTGGAACGCCTCTTTTGTCTTCTGCTTGGCTGATAAGCATTTTGTTTGCCTTTATCGCCCTAACTAGAATGAGCTGCCTGATTTGATTATAAGTTAAGCATATTGATTTAATTATTGCAGTTGATAAGCAATAGTGTTGCTTGTTAATGTTGTTGTTCTTGTTCTTGTTATATTTTTTCGCTGATCAACTAATTTACAATTCCAAGTAGCTTATATGGCCTTGCCATTGATGCTAGGCCACGAATATTATAGATTGAAAGTAAATGCCATAAAAAATGTATTGGAGAACTATTTAAATTTTTTTGTTGTTTTTTTTTTTTTGTCAAATCTTGTTTCATAAATTACACTGTGTGGCAAAATTGGCAAACAGCAACTCCCTATTTTTTAATGGAAATGTTAGTCATAACTTAAGAATCTTAAGCTAAAATATTGTTATTAATATCCATAGTTATATCCATTTTTTATTAATTATTTGAATAAACTCTCACCATCTCGTTATTACAAAAATACAAAGTTGCTTTTCGAGCTCCAACATAAAAGTGTTTTTTAAACAAAAATTCTTTAAAATTCTATTCAATTCTATTCGAATTGCCAAAAAGTATATAACAATTTTTTGAAGCAACTATTCTTCATTTAACTAGTCTTAATTCTTTAGTTTTGATTAAGTAATACATTTGACTTCAAGTTTGAACTAAAAATGAAGATTTAATATATTTTATCATGGTTCTTCTCAAGAGAAAAATGTTGGAATCAAAAACTTTGTCACACAGTGTTATTTGATTTTAACAAATATTTTTCGTTTCGTTTTCGATTTAGTTCTGAGTTGGCTGCTTTGGCATTAAGGTGTCTTCCTCCAATGGTTTTGTTTTAGCAGCTCGTTTCTTACGCAAATTGTGAAGAAAGTCAAAAATTTCTTCCCCCTTGCCAAATTCTTCACCCTCGGCCAGTGACATGGGCAGTTTTCTGTTACGTGTTTCGGGCAATAGAAGACACACATACGCTCCCGTTAGAAAGAGCAAGCCCAATATGATGGAAGGTGCTGGCTTAAAGTAAGTGCCCAAATGGATAATATATGGTGAGAGAAATGAAGCCGCAAAGCCGGCAACATGAGCCACAGCAACGCCACGTCCACGCACACATGTTGGAATCAGCTCGGTGGAGAATTGAGAACTTGCCCCATCGGCAATGGAGACTCCGAAACGTGCAGCTAGCGTTAGGCCCACCAGTAAGATAACATTCTGATCTTTTCCCAGTGATATCACATAGCCCGCAGCAGCGGCAAACAATCCAGTGAATGTCATCCAACTGACTGCAGTGGCCTTGCGTCCAATTCGATCTTGAAGTAGTCCCTGAAGATAACCCGAAGGCGGCAACATCAGGGCATTCAATGAGAACATAATAAAGGGTGATATGACCAGGCCCTCCACATTACGGGCTATGGTATTATAACACGGCGTAATGATAATGCTATGAATTGAGATGTTAAATATGAAATATTTTCACTTTGTGTGTTTTTTTTTGGAATGCTTACAAAATCAGCAACAATTTGATGGCAGTACTGCGCATGCGTATCGTTTTCAGCATGTCAAGCAACTTAGTTTGCTTAGAGCTCTCGTCCTCTTTGACATCCTGTCGATAATGTTGCTCACAATAGCTGCGAAACGCTTTAAAGTCATCATCACTGACTTGCCGACGATTAATGACCGCCACACGTTGCAGTCTCATGATGGCTCCGTCAATATCGTTGCGTGTGACCAGCCATTGGGCACTCTCCTGCACCAGGAAATAGAAAAGTGTCACCAGAAGAAGCGGCAACGAGGAGCAGGCCAAGAAAATGCGCCAATGGCCAACCCAAACAGCCAGCCAAGAAGCGCCAATCAAGCCCAGACAATAAAACAGACCCAAGACAGTATTAAGGCCAACATTGCGCAGCGAAGGCGAAACGTATTCGAGAACTATAATTAAAAAAAACAGATGTACATTCTCAATATGGAGAACTAAAAAGTCTATAGATCCATACTTACTCAATATATACATGAGATACGAGTTGGCATCGGCTGCCAGGCCAGACACAAAACGGCAAATCGAGAACGAAGTTAGATTTTGAGTAAATATAGTGGAGAAATCGCCCAAGAAACCACACCAATTGGCCAAAATCAAAGCCTTAATGCGTCCAATGCGATCGCCTAGTAAACCGAAGACCAAAGTGCCACACACAGAGCCCACAAAGAACAATGATTGACCCACACGCGCCTTGTAGGCCTCATCACAGACCCAATTAAGCTGTAGAGAGAGAAAATACAAGATAATCAAACTTATTAACAAACATTAGATTAAGATCTTACCTCAGTATTCATGCTCTTATAGCCAAAATCATAATGATATATCCAGCGATCGCAACGTTTATCACTCACGGTCACATTGCCACTAGCCAAATCGATGACATCCAGTCGGGTGCACGAAGGATTCTTGAATTGTGAGTATATGGCTTCAATCTCGGCAAACGAACGATTCACCAGCTCCTCATGATAGCACCAATGATCGGGCACAAAACTAATCACATTCTGTGAGAAGTAATGCATGGATATGACCACCATGAGGTAGCCATAGAGCGCCAATATGAGAAACTGATAACGACTACTATTGCCGCATTTGGCTAGAATTTCCTCAAAATCCATGTTGGCCACCCTTAGCAATAATCTGATAAGCACATATTTGTTACACGCAAAACACGAGTAATCGCTTAAATTGATCCAAATGTGTGTTTTTTATGGTACTAAATAGTTGACTGAACGGCAACCCGTTCGCCGTTTATGTTCTGGCGGCTTGGAGTGCACAATGACAACTGGTTGGGGTACACAACATTTGTTAGTCAATTATTCAGAGAGAGTGAGAGGGAGAGAGATGTAGAGAAATTTCACATTTCATAAAGAGAAAGAGAAATGTGTAAGAGAGAAAAAGTTTGTAGGTTTATCTCTTACAGCGCTTGCCAACCTAATAGGCGCACCGTGCTTTGTGACAATAATTTTTCCCCTACTCTACCAACATTTTTATGGAATAAACTGCCAAAAAACCAAGATTCAAAAAACTTTTTGCAGTCATAACGGCACGAGGATTATTTTTTATATAAAAGAAATCTATTAAATATGAACAATTTAATAGCAAAACAAGTTGAGGTCAAGATAAATTCAAATGATTCTAATTCTCTCTCTCTCTCTCTATTATTCAGTAATAGATAATTGTTTTGTTTTAACATTCAGAATTTTCGAAAGTGTATCTAATAACATGAGAAACCTGTTTCATTTTCATAAGACTAATCAAATTATCTTTCTTTTATTCTCAATCCAACTCTTTACTACACAAAAAAAACAAAACTTGATGCAGTTTGCCAAAGTAGAAACAAAGTTCTCATCAAACATAGGTAAGGCGTACTTATTCATCTGCCCCAAACTGTAGTAACATAGTTAGATGAACTTTAAAGAGTTTGCAATTGATTTAAATTTATTGGCAATTGATTTTGTCCAGTAAAGAATAACAAATTGTGACTTGATTTAAATTTTTTTATTAATTTATTTTATTTTAGTGTTTCTTTTTTTTTGTTGTTTTTGTTTTGTGTTTTTTTGTCGTTTTTTTTTATATATAGATTTTGCTTCAGTTACAATTTGCTGTGTTTATATATGGGATATACATATGTCTACAGGTTGTTTGCCTTTTGTTTTGAATATATTTGCTTTATATATAATATATATTTAAATGAATCATAATTGTTAATTATTACTTTCATTCACACTTTCTACTTGTGTTTTTTTTGTTTTGTTTTTCTTTTTTTTTTTTTTGTTTTATAAATGTAGTAAACGCTTTTTCTTTTGATAACATGATAGATAAATCCTTACACGAAAGAGTACACATAAAATTATTACATTTGCTTGCTTGCTTGCTAGGTTTTTGCTGGCTTAAGTCCATATATAATATAGGTAGGATGCTATATATATATATTTAAACGATCTGTACATATACATAAACATACACACATTACATGCACACAATGTTATTTTTGTTTTAACAACTAAACTACTTAGCAATTAAATTGGATTTGAGTAAACAAGCAAAAATAATATAATTATAGAGTGCATAATAACTAACTTAAGACTTTTACATACGAATGCTGCATATACATAGTTAAATATAGTAGAAAAATTGTTGTAATTACATAATAAATAGCAGTAGTTTAAAGTTTTTTGCAGTAGTAGTAGTAGTAATTAGAAGAAGAAACCATCATAAGACTAAAGCCCTGAATTCTATTTAGCAGAGACATTTGACAATTATGTTCATCAAATTAGATTCAGTCACAAATTCCACAACTACATTATAATTTATGTATTGAAAGTTTTACGCAATATATAAGATGTGTGTGTGTGTGTGTTTACACATACAATACATACAATAAAGACATAATATACAAAATATATATAGACTACCACTTAAAAATCAATAGATTCACATTATATCTCGATTGCATAGACTAGTTAAATTATGATAACTATCAAATAAAAATAATAAACAAAGAGCCTGCCTGCCTGCCAGTCCCTAGCCCAACTGCTATCTAATGGTTAATAACAAATAATTTGGATCAACATTCAATGCTATCATAGAAAACTTCTTCATCTTCATCTTGATCTTGCTCGTTTTCTGATAGTTCATCCTCGAAATCATCTACATCATACGATATCATGGATTGAAGACTTGCATCGAATACCTTATGCTGCACATGATGCACCTCAAATGGTTTGGCATCATTTGGTGGAGTGCCAAACCAAATTGCACCATCTGCATCATCATTATTATCGCCATTGCCATCGCCCAGATCATCACCGACAACAGGTTCAACATAAGCTGCTTGTCTAGCATCAATCGAATCACTATAACCATAATCAAAGGTCACCAGAAGATTATCACTGCCCAGATCCATTGAGGAATCGTGACTCTGTGTTCCTCCTTCTGTGAATTGTGTGTAATACGAATCGTAGGCTGTCTCCTCTGATATCTCTTGTGGCGGCTCCAGTTCCCTATGCCATAAGGTTTGCCAATTGTTGTTATTAAAGCGAAAATTTGGCTTATTCATCGAGTTGCTCAAATTCTGTGCATCATCCAATGGGTGGAGCAAAGAAAAAGTAAAGGTAATACAATATATATATATATTAAAAGATTTGTTTCTTAGGATTTCAAAGTGCACACAAAAAACATGAAAATGAGAGAGAACATAGAACAATAACAAAAAGAAATTTAAAGAAATAAAATAAATAGAATGTTAGAAGAAACATAAAATGTATTTTTGGTATTAGGCAAAGAGCGGGATTTAATTGGAGAACCTCAACCTTTGGGTATAAATTCGCATATATTTTTTGTTATTACGAATGCAAGTCATATATATGTACAATCTGAACCGATATCAGGTTTTCTCTGTCTCTCGGTGTTTCACAGAGATGCTTACGTATTTATTTTCTTTTTTTGGTTTTAGGTGCAACCCATTTGCTTTGAAGGGGTAGGTGGGTGGTTGGTTGGTTGTTTGGATGAGGTAATCTAGATTCTACACACTATATAAACTACAACAAAAGCAAATATATAAATCAAAGCCATCAATACACGTTTTATAAGATTAAGTGAGAGGGGGGAAAAAAATAAAAATGAAGCAGTGGGGTGTTTTGGTTCTGTAAGAAGTGGACAGTTTGTCTTTGGAAAGCTTAATGTAATCAAAACAAAAAAAATGTGTTCAACAACGAAACAAATAAAGAGACTTACGCGTAAAAACAAATTGCGGCAAATTGTGTAAACTTTGTTACATATATAGATATATATATGTACACATATATAAATATTGAGAACAGAAAGACTCGGAGTAGCAGCTTCGTTCTGAGCTTAGCTGAGCTGTGCCGAGGAGGAGATGAACTGGGCGATGGCTGGGCTGGACGCATTTATCGGCTCCTCATTTAGCTGCTGCTCCTGCTGCTGTCCTTTACCCATAACTCCAGGCGCATATATGTTTGTATAGTATATATTATGTTAGCATTTCTATTTCTCTTTTGGCATGCAGCATTTAATTTGCTTGTTTCTCTCCACCAAAAACACACACACATCAAATTTTTCAATTTATCAATTCAATATACACCACCATTAAAAAATCCATATAGATATGTAGGGTAACCACCAGTTGTTGTTGTTGATGTTGTTGTTGTTGTTGTTTGTTATTCCACACCAGATCCACAGCTTAGATACGTTTATATATATATATACTTTGATTGGAAATGTATGTGTTTGTCCATCATTATGGTTTTAGTTACATTTTTGGATAGGCTGTTTGTTGATTGTTGGTTGATTGTTGAATGGATGTGGATCGAGGGATATATTGTTTTTTTTTTTTTGGTTTTTGATTGGTACGGTCAGTAGTAGTTTTTGGATATATATAAAATACGAGGAGGTGTACACATGTAAGTTATAACAACAGACAGTATATATGATATATATATATATATAGACAGTAGTTTTTTTTTTTTGGACATAGTTACATAGTGGAAGGGCAGAAAGAAAAAAAAAACGAAAAGTTAAAATTAAAAAGAAATTACAGCATTAGGTACAACAAAAATTATTCTACATATAGATATACTTGATGTAGTTTTCAATAAGCCATGAAATGAATGTATCTGTGTATGTGTGTGAGTGTGTACATGTGTGTGTTTCCAAGTGTTTCCTCTATGGGGTTAGTTGTGGTCTATGTAGAATTCTTTTAATGATCAATCGAATGATACCAAAGTAATGATATGATTTTGGCAAGCCTTTTTTTTGCGATTTAACTTGGGGCAAGTTTCTTGTTTTTTACTTTTTTGAAAGCATAAATTTCACAAAACAAATCCAAATTTTATGCTATATACTAAATTTGTTTTTATATTTCTATACACATTTAGATGCATGGGTTTTTCTCTCTGCTTGTTTTTATACAAAAATTAAATAAATTATACCCATTTAGGTGGTAAGAGTAGTAATAACTGATAATTTTTTTTTATCAAAATAAACTTAATTTTAAAAAAATACAAAAATAATTAGTATCAAATAATACACGCAAACTAATAATTATAATATGTAGATAAATTTTGTTTAAATTTTAAACACTTTCGAGAAACTGTCTGACGTAATCATCTCTTCTTAGTCAGACTCCCATCATCATCATCATCCATAATCATCATTTTAATGAGACATGCTAATGAAATAAATGTTATTTGATGTACATGCAAAAAATATGCAATAGGTGAAATTATATTATTGGCTTTAACTGTGGTGACTCTGCTGCATGTGCTGGCATTGCATTGGCAATTGGCTAATTGATTTAAACGCGGTGTCTGAGCACCTAAGGCGGCTTTTTGGGCTAGGCAGTGAGAGCTAATTTGTGGATAGGAAGGATAAAAGGAGCAGGAGGTTAGGCACCATTCATAAATAGCTGGAATTATATGTATATATAAGGCATATATAGGCTGGCGGATACTTTTCAAAAGTAAAACTAAATCGACAATAATTACTTCTCAACATTATTTCTCTTTTTTTCTGTTGAATAACAAAAAATTAAATACAAGAGTATACAATTAAACATTTTTTCCATTAAAATTTTCAGGTTGAGTGAAAGTTAGGCAAAAAAATGTAAATAGATATTTTTACCGTTTTATCTTCTGAGAATAAACGAGGCGGCAATTTCACTTGATTTTTGTGGGCCTTCAAGCCAAATATTAGAAACAAACAAATGACATTTTCGGTTTATGATGATGTGAACGAGGGGGGCAAAAGGAGGACAACGATGATGATTACACACAATCATTAATTAGATGTAAATGGGATACATAGATGTTTAAATAGATATCGATATATATATATATTGTATATATATGTAGTTTTGTATGTATGTGTATGCTGAGAGGGGGCGGTTAGTTAATTGTACAATGTATGTATAAATAAATATGCGTTATAATAAATGTATATATGTTTTATGTATAGATCGGTTTTCTTTTCTCTTTAGATTTTTAACCGATTTTTTTGTTTGTTTGTTGCTGTTGTTTTTATTGTAGCTGTTGTTTCTGTAGTATCGAAAATGATGATTCTGATGGTTGTTGTTTTTGTTGGTATATCGTAAACGTTATCGAAGGCATAGGCAAATGTATATTTCTGTTATCAGTAGATAATTAATGTTTTTTTTTTGTTTATATATGTATATAAATGTGTGTACGTGTTGTTGTTCTTGTTGTATCGATAATATCAGTAGTAGTAATATTATTATTATAATAATTATTATTATCATGGTAATTATATTATTATTAACTCATTTAAACCAACCCAATAATGTTGATTTAAGAGTGCGTACCTTGCCACTATCACTGTCGCCACCATAGCTGGATGTGGGCGTGGTCGTAATTAGATTAGCTTCACCATCTCGATTCAATCTACTTGCCGATCCCACAGAGGCACTGCTCAAACGTCGAGATATACCCAATGGGGCCCGCTCACTGCCCGCTGTTAAGTTGGTGGACCCCATGATGGCCGGTGAACGCTGACCACTGCGTGCTCTATGCTGATGCTGATGATGATAGGTCGGCGTTCCCGTTGAGTTAAGCTGGAGATCCTTGCGCAGCGTAGAGCTCAACTGGGCTGCTATGGAGGATGCTGAGGAGGAGCTATTATTATGGTGATGATGGTTTTTACCGCTCTCCGATGGCGACTGCTGCGAACGTGACAATGAGTCCAAGTGACGCACTCTGGAGCTAAGCGTTTCACGCTTTAGCTTGGGCAACGGTGAGTTTTGAAGCACACGCGGGGACGGATTCGTTACATTCTGGCTGCGATTGCCAGTCGAACCAGATGAATAGGGTGTGGTGGCCAATGGTATGGAGGATGATGTGGAACTGCGACTGGTATTGGTGCTCAACGAATGATTCGAAGCGGAATCAGCTCGTCGCAAACTCTGCAAATTGCCAGTGCTCCGGCTAAGCGAGGACTTGCTGCCATACGAGGTGCCACTTGAATTGTGCACCGATGGGGGCGATCTTCCGGCTGTCGATGGCCTACCCGTTGGCGGTTTGCCGGCAAAGTAGGCGGCCGCTTTGCTGCCCGGCAGCGGAATTTTGCTAGGTTTACTGGCCGAACCAAATTTACGGAAAGCATTCTGACGTGATGTTGGCGTCTGTTCAAAGGGACTGACTCCACCCACACTGGTGCTCATGACACGGGCCGCAATACTACTGGGCGTGCTAGTGCCCAGGGGATTGGCCTGGATTATGGTCTTCGAGAGTGTTGTGTTCGGTGTACTCTGTCCCTTTGGCGTTGCCTCATGCTCGTGGGCCGACTCCGTGCTGCTGCTGTGCTGTTGCAACTCCTCCATGGCCAGAGGCACCATGGCCTTCATGCTGGGCGTGCTTATTTGCGTGACTGTTGGTGCTGGCATGGCTGTCGATGTGGAGTCCACTGAATCGGGCACACCTCGTCTACTGAGCATCAGTGTTGTTGAGGCGGAGGAACGATTCGTTTCGTAATCATGCTGAGAGGAATTTAAATATGAATTCGTCGTACTATTGCTGCCATGCAAACGCGATTCGACCAGCCGCAATTGGGCTTTGGTGCCCTCCAGTTCAATGGTCTTTTCCTCCAACTGATAGCGCATATGCTCGTAATCCTCCTGATTTTTATTCAGCTGTTTCGCCAGCATTGTCTTGGACTTGCTGGACGTATCTAGCTTTTGGGCCAACACCTGATTCTGTACGGTCAGTGTGAGTAGATGGCGTTGCAGTTCCAGAACATTCGTCTCCAGCAGAATGGCCGAGAAGCGTTTTGAGTCTGTTACTCGACATTTGGTATTGCGCGCCCCTGGCGTACTCACAATGCCGTCCAGTCGGCCAAGTGGCTGTTTCCTCGTTGATGTTGCTGCTGCTGCTGCTGTTGTTGTTGTTGTATCACTGACTGCGCTTTGATGGAATGCATCCTGAGATGGCTGATCATGAACGACGACCGGCTGGAATGTATTCTGATAACTAGATCGACTGCCATTGGATAAAACAGTCGTCGCTGAGGATAAAAAGTTGCGTTGACTGGAATAGTCCGATTGGCTGACACTAAAATAGGGATTAATAAAGAAAGATCTTAGTAAGAAATTAATTAGAAATATTCCAAAGTCTCTTACCTGGATGAGCTTTTGCTTTGCTGCTGTTGCTGCAATTGCTGCACACGCGAACTCAACTCTAATTTCTGAGCCATGGCCAGCTTTAGCTGCTCTTCGAGATCCTTTTTCACGCTTATCAGTTCCTCCACCTGATCGTTCATTTTGGCTGCCTTAATGCGACCAGTTAGCGTCTCCGCTTCCATTTCCGCCAACTTATCCAGCAATTTGTCGCGCTCTTTACGTAATTGTTTAATATCCTCACGATTTAAGCGCTCCACTTGCTCCCGGAATTGCTGTGGAGTCATTCCTCCATCACCGCCGGCAGCAATCTTCCCCTCCTTGCTCTGTAGGTGTTCCACTTCATCGCGTAAGCGATTTGATTTACGGTGTATGACATCTAGCAGGTTTAGAAGCTCATCATCAGATTCTGCACAGCTCAAACGATTTGATGCTAGGGCCACCTGTAGAAAGAACAAATTCATTTGAATTGGGTTACCAATAATGGAGAGCAAAATCATTGGATTTACCGTTATAGCACCATTGGTAGAGGAGGCACTGTGTCCATCCTTGGAAGAACTGGTCTCCGTTGAGAAGCCAGAGTCCTGGACAACACTGCCATTATTATTCTCTCCGCTCTTTGGCTCTTTTTTGCCGCTGTGCGAGTTGCTGCGACTGCGAGTCAGCGATGAGGACGACGACGGTTCATTACCGGAGGAGGATGTCGCCCCAGCAGCAGCTGCCACAGACGTTGTGGACGGATCTTTGTGCGAAAGTTTACGTTTCATGCGTATACCCGGTTCCCATTCACGACGTGTTGCTAATGAGGATGAGCCGCCGCCGCCATTGGCAGAAATATTTCCACCGCCGCCGCCGCCGATGCCACCAGCGCCCACCGAGTGACTACCGCCCATAATGACACCCACCGAGGATGTGGGTGTCGTTGGTGTGCCAGACATAGATGCCATTTTATGCTTGAGATCGGGAAATGTTTCAATGACCAGATCCCGGAACTCCAGCAGGGCACCAACCTCATGCTGTAGCTCCTGCAGCGATTTGGTCTGTTCGCTGTGTATGTGATGTGAATGGTTAGTGTTAGCCATGTGACTGCCATAGCTTTGGCTGTACGGCACATGATGGCTCATATGATGATGATGATGCAAATGATGTGGATATGCGGCGCCTACCACAACAGTTGTTGTGGGCGAGGCAGCTGACACTAATGCCCCCGCCGCGCCCGCACCATTGCTGACACTGCTGTTGGCCATTAGATGCGGATGAGCACCACTGCTGCTCAATGGCAGGCACTCCATGGCCAATTCTGTGGTCCGTAAATTAGTACTATGGATCTTTGCGCTGCCGTTGCTCTGCCTATGGCCGTGACTGATGCAGCTACCGTCCGTTTTACTGAGGCCATGCGTTGCGGGTAGTTCGAAACCTTCATTCTGTAAAAAGAGAAAGGTAAGGAAATTTTTAGTATAAGAATGCCAATTTTATCTTATCTGCAATAGTTTACCAATTTTTATTAAACTAAAACACTAAGTAATGAGCCTACTTATTCTCCAAGAAAAAATGTAAAAATGGTCTCTGTGCTAAATTCTTAAACTATATGTCTTGAAATGAGAACTTGATTGGTATGTAAGTTTTTGATTAAAGTCCAAGTCTCAATTCTTATGTTGAAAAAACAGGAAAGCCATCCAAAAGTTTTCAGTTTCAAATAAAATTAGATCCTCTTTATAGATGTCATATTTATTCCTTCACCTCTATTTCCAGGGTGTTTAAAAGTCGTTAAAATGGCTTATGGTTAAAAATTTTGGTTCATTAGCTGTAGGCGATTGTCTGTTGCACTTTTACCCAAGACTTAAGGGCCGAACCAACTGCAGTCTAACTAATTAACTCTCAAAACATAAAACTCACTGGGCCATTTGAGTGAGTGTGTGTGTACTTTATCTATCATCATCATCGTCGTCAATGGTGAAGCAATCATTGGAGTTCAGGAGCAAAGCCCCCAAACGATTAGTGAATGACATACAAATTATGATTGATGAATTGCAGAGCGGCAAGAGACGATCGCCCGCTGATCAAACCTCTGGCGACGACCCGCAGAGAAAATTGTAGCAAAAGTGCAATATACAATCGATGCAACAATTTGTGACAATCATGTTGGTTGTTGGCATGCCCCCCACCCCCTTCCCATCTCGTCCCATCTAGTAGTAGTGCTTCGACCCATGATCATGAATGAAGTAAAAGTAGTTCGATTCGTGTGAGTCGATTTGTTTGTCAACTTGAAGCAAAAAGCTTTCACTAAACGAGAATAAATGAGAATGCTTCTCAATAACGAACGAAAAAATACTTTCACATGCAATAAACATAAATTGTTGACTTGCAGCCAAGCCAGAGTAGAGTCTGAGTCGGCTTTTTTGCCTATTGATCAAACAAACAAATGGTTATTTATATATAGATACATATATACTCGATACGATTGGTAGACAAAAGCAGGCAACTGGGTTGCCACCATTAGATTCTCTCTGTAAAAAAAAAGAGGTGATTGCATGCTAAGTTGGTCAGCTTAATGGTAAAAATCATTGCAAATGAAGCATAAAAATTGGCCCACATTCACTCAATATCTATCTATAACTGCTGACCGTGGCGATGCTGCTGCTGCTGCTGCTGCTGCTACTGTTGGGTCATTTCATTATTTAATAACTAATTAACACTGCCAAAGAGAGATTGAGAGGTAGAGAGAGAGAGAGAGAGAGATGGGTAGAGAGGACACAGTGCAGGAAGCAAAAGTCATCACAATATTCATTCATTCAGTGGCATTGCATAATTTTTGTATATGCACTTTTCACTGTTTTGTTTCCTACTCTATTAAATACTCTTATTTTTTGACCGACTTGCCTTTGAAGCGTGGCGAACTCACTACTCACTACTAAGCCTGGGAAGTGACAGCCCCAGCCAAGTCACATTGAAGATCATGTAATTATATAGCAAAATCCATTGTCAACCACGAAATTGAAACCAAACAATTGAAAAGTCGCGACTGTCAGAAAAAATGAAAAAGAGTAGATACTCAATGCCGAGCGATACGATGCGACTTACTCTGTCATCTGTTTTGAGAGCTTTGCCCATATTTGATTTGTAAATTTCTCATTGCTTGCAATTAACTTATAAAGTTGGCCTTTGGCCCACTTGATTCGAGTGACGGTCTGTCTCTGTCCACTAATTACCAAAAAGGCAAAGTTGTTACCTTAGGTATACATACATACATACATCCATCATATAAAAGTTGGCATTGTATTATTATATATCCAGATACTTTTCACATCAACTCGCGTATGTAAATTTTCACGACACAAGTGTTTTTTGTGCCACTCAAGCAGCGAGGCGTTGTATCTTTTTGAAAAGCTGCGCCTTCCTATCATCAGAGGAGCTGCTGCAGAGTCTAGTCTAACGAACCATCGTGCCTCAGCGTTATTATCATCCAATGATGATTGTCGTGGGCGAAACTGTCATTGCTAGGCTCTGCGTGGCAGCCACGCATTGCTGAATCTTCAAGTTTTATTGCTTGCCGGCAATTGGGTTGATCATCATCATCGTCGTCATCGTCGTCGTCGTCGTCATCGCCAACATCTACTCTTGACAGCAGACAGCAGAGCAATGGAGAAGAGCAACTTGAGCCGCTCAATTAAGCTGCCCACCACTTGAGGCCTATACACTAGCCAGCAAAAAACAAAAAAGCAGAAAAACAAAATTCTGGGCTTG